>NW_027865339.1:0-253 GCF_054177405.1 Leptonychotes weddellii
CATACAACACATAATCTGCAAACCAAAAATGCTGGCAGAACTAGCTATGGGTACTTATGGACTGATGAGAAGCCATCTTAGAGTGAAACCAAAAAATATAATTAGGAAATCGTTTTCTCAGAATTAAAGAGAGAATCCCGACAGAAATCTGTGGCTTTAGAATCACCCCTGAGCAGCCTAGTGATGCACCTGGACGAGAACTGCCTGCTTTTATTTCTACCTCTCTCTTTATCCTGCTTTGAATCAAAACACA
>NW_027865340.1:0-253 GCF_054177405.1 Leptonychotes weddellii
GGAGCCTGATTTACTCATGAATGTGATACTCAGCCCTGAAGTGGTGGCAGAGGTCAAGGCCACAGCCATGTGCCCTCCCTCCCTTTGTACTTTTTTTCAAAGGGTAAGTTTAGTCCATATAGTTACCTTCCTTTGTGATAGTCCAAGGATGTTGAGGTATTTTTTTTTTTTCTCCATTCAACGTTATGGTTTTTTTTTTTATTCTTATGTTAATCCCCATACATTACATCATTAGTTCTAGATGAAGTGTTCC
>NW_027865341.1:0-253 GCF_054177405.1 Leptonychotes weddellii
CCAGTGGGACTTGCCCTGCGGGGGCTGGGACACCGGCGCTCTGCATTCAGGCCAGGAAACCAGGACCAGGCTCGAGGTCAGAGTCCCCATGACTTTCACAGCAAATTTCTGTCTAACACAGAAACACTGTGTTGCAATCAGAGGAAGTATCAGGAGGACAAACCCTCGGGGCCCCCACGCCAGAGACGGCCGCTGACACCTCGCAGCATCCTCTGCGGGGAGGATGGACTAGCCTTTCCCGTCCTGGGTCTCC
>NW_027865342.1:0-253 GCF_054177405.1 Leptonychotes weddellii
AGAAGACAGATTTTCAAAGCTGAATAAAGCAAGGAAAATATATTTGAGTTAAGTGGTGGAAAACTTTCCCAAATCATGCTTACACGAAGAGAAGTTTATAGCTTTGATTCTGATGCTAAAACATCTCTCAATCTTATGGTGCTAGCTTAGTCATAGTTTAGAATAAAGCCTCGGCATGTCACATGATTTTTTTTTTTTTTGGAAGAAGTTAAATGTTAGCTAGGAGGTTGCCTGGCTGGCTCAGTCTGCAGCT
>NW_027865343.1:0-253 GCF_054177405.1 Leptonychotes weddellii
AATCGTTGTCATAATAAATAAACCTATTTTGACACATTATTAGTTAATTACAGCCTATATTTTATCCAGATTTCCTTAGATTTTGCCTAATGTCTTGTTTTATGATCCCATCTGGATACCAAATTGCACTTAGTCATCATGTCCCCTTAAGATTCTCTTGGTTGTGATAGTTTCTCAAACTTCCTTGCTTTCAATGGACCTGACTATTTTGAGGGGTACTGGTTAGGTATTTGTAAAATTCCCCTCGGTTAGG
>NW_027865344.1:0-253 GCF_054177405.1 Leptonychotes weddellii
CTGCAAAGGTGGTTCAACATCTGCAAATCAATCAATGTGATACACTACAGAAATAAGAAAGGACAAGAAGCATATGATCCTCTCAATAGATGCAGAAAAAGCATTTGACAAAGTACAGCATTCTTTCTTCATTAAAACTCTTCATAATGTAGGGATAGAGAGTACATACCTCAATATCATAAAAGCCATCTATGAAAAGTCCACAGTGAATACCATTCTCAATGGGGAAAAACTGAGAGCTTTTCCCCTAAGC
>NW_027865345.1:0-253 GCF_054177405.1 Leptonychotes weddellii
CAACCTTGGTGCCGTTGTCTATTTTGGGCCAGGTGATATCTTGCTGTGTGGGACGGTCGTGTCTTTGCAGAGTCTTTATCAGCATCCCTGGTCTCTATCTGCCAGGTGCCAGGAGTTACATGTCCCAGTGCAATAGCTGTGACCATCACAGAGCTCTCCAGCCACTGTCAGACGTCCCCTGGAACCAGTATTGCTCCCAATGTAGAACCACCGATTTAGATGGTTTTTAAAATCATGACACTAGATTGTCACA
>NW_027865346.1:0-253 GCF_054177405.1 Leptonychotes weddellii
ATTCGTTGGACACACGCTTCCCCAAGGCAAGGCAGGCTTCAGGCCCTGTTGTAGGCACAGGGCTCGAGGCCAAGCAAGACCCACATGCTCCTTGCCCGCTGCCCAGGCCAGTCTCCAGAAGACCGGCGTGAACGTGATGGACGGGCACCTTTAGTGTGTTCCCTGGACTGCCCCCCGGTTTGGCCGGGGGCCTCGCGTCTCGGCCCCTCCCTGTCCTTGTCCCTGCAGTGCGGGACTGGGGGGGTATGTGCAG
>NW_027865347.1:0-253 GCF_054177405.1 Leptonychotes weddellii
CTTAGACATTGTATACGAGAAGGAGGGCAAGATGTCCCAAGCAACAAGGATGTGACATCCCTAGATTGGAATAGTGAAGGTACACTTCTAGCAACTGGTTCATACGATGGATTTGCCAGAATATGGACTAAAGATGGTAACCTTGCTAGCACCTTGGGGCAGCATAAGGGCCCTATATTTGCATTAAAGTGGAATAAGACAGGAAATTTCATCCTAAGTGCTGGAGTGGACAAGACTACGATTATTTGGGATG
>NW_027865348.1:0-253 GCF_054177405.1 Leptonychotes weddellii
GGCCAGTTAATCAAATGCTTAATATTTATAGAGAAGATTTGCAGGAAAGCAGCCGTAAGTCAGTCTTTGGAAGATTAATATATAACTCTGCGTGATCGTGGAATCTTGAACACTGACTCTAATTCTATCCTGCTCTGTTCTGCCCTACCTTCCCCTGCCCTATGCCAAAGCAATCAATTCTTTTTTTTTTTTTTTTTTTTTTTAAGATTTTATTTATTTGCGAGAGAGAGAATGAGAGACAGAGAGCACGAGA
>NW_027865349.1:0-1852 GCF_054177405.1 Leptonychotes weddellii
TTTGTTTATTCAGGAGAGACAGAGAGAGAGAGAGAGGCAGAGGGAGAAGCAGGCTCCCAAGGAGCAGGGAGCCCGATGCGGGACTTGATCCCAGGACCCTGGGATCATGACCTGAGCCGAAGGCAGACGCTTAACCATCTGAGCCACCCAGGCGCCCTAATATCACATTCTCTTAGCAGAATTTGCCCTCCTCTATATTGCCTGTTTTGCTCCAGGCGAGCCAGCTCGCTTCCTGTCATCTGTACACGCAATTTGTCCTCAACTTTGTATATTTAATAGGATAGCTCCTTTTTTTTTAGTTTATAAAGCTTTATTAAACATTTCAAACAGCTGTGCAACAAACACACCAGAAATAAAAGCTGCAGACTAGCAATCCAAATGTTCTACATGTGTGGCTTCATGGTCCCATTTCCTAGATGGACTGCCTCCAGTTCTGTCCTCAGCCTGGCCTGCCTCCCTTCCTCAGGCAAGAGAAAGAAGGATGGTTTAGACTGGAAGGACAACCGTGTTGGCACTCAGGCAAGAGAAAGATGGATGGTTTAGACTGGAAGGTCCCCAGTGGGCAGGGGCCAGGAGAAAGTCTCATTTGCCAACACTTGTTGCCAAGGCACAGAGAAAGCAAAAAGCAGGGCACCTGGGTGGCTCAGTCGGTTAAGCGTCTGCCTTTGGCTCAGGTCATGATCTCAGGGTCCTGGGATTGAGCCCCACGTCAGGCTCCCCGGAGAAGTGTGCTTGTCCCTCTCTCCCTGCCCCCACTCATGTTCTCTCTCTGTCTCTCTCTCTCAAATAAATAAAATATTAAAAAAAGAAAAAAGCAGGTGACAGTCACAAAGTCTTCCTATGTATTCTTCATAATGTACAGTCTATATATGTAGGCCTGAAGGAGCTCCTGGCATGAGGAGCTATTGAACCTAAGATGTGTCTCTACCTCACCTTTCTCATTTTCCCCCTCTAGACCTGGCTTATAAATACTTCACCGCAGAGAGCTTTCCAAACTTATTTTTACTCTTTATCACTTAACCTAACAATATACTCTGTTATTTTGTACTTGTTATAGATTGTTTTATGAGGATTTTATTTCCTGTGTTGGATTGTGAGCTTTTTAGAAACAAGGACCATGTTTCCTTTTTTGCTTATATTCCATAAAGTAATATTTTGCTGTATCCTTAAATAAGGTTTAGTGTGTCCAGAATATGCAGTGGAATTAAAGTTCAGAGCAAAGTCCTAAGGGTAAGCCATGTAGTTTCCAATCCCAGGCCAGTTCTGTGCAAATAAGGAACTCTGAAAGACTGAACATTGAAACTTTCCAAGTGTACTTTTTTTTTTCTTTGCCCCAGCTCCCACCCCCAATTAACCTCTCCACTCTAGGTTGTGCAAGTGCATCTTCATTGGGACATTAGTTATAAAATATTTTGTCTTGTTTTTCACGTCTACTAGGATACAAAAAGAAATTACTCTGATAGCTAATCTTTGGGGACTGAAATTGTAATGGAGCTCTTCTGTACTTACCTCTTAGCAGTTCTCTGGAGGTTTTCCTCTGGGACTAGTAGTTTTTTGACGATACGTGTCCTGAGTATTCATGAAATATTTTCTTTTCCCCCCAGACAACACTACAAACCGATGAAGTTAAAAATGTGCCTTGTGGAACAAGGTAAGCTTTCCATTGCTTACCAACCTGCCTTTAGTTCAGATGGAGTTTCTGTTCATAAACTCTGGTTACTTAAACATCTTTCAGATAGACATGATAGTAATCCAGGGAGATTTCTCTTGTGAGCATTATTTGAGTAAAGCCCTGTCTCCAAGCTTTCCATCTTAGAGGCTACTTGGGTATTGAAAAAAGTAGTTTCAGAGC
>NW_027865350.1:0-253 GCF_054177405.1 Leptonychotes weddellii
GTGTTCCCTCTCTCGCTGTGTCTCTCTCTGTCAAATAAATAAATAAAATCTTTAAAAAAAAAAAAAAAAAGAATACAGGTGATAAAAAGATAAAGAGATAAAGGTGAGATCTGGGATGGATCTGAGCACAGTATCTTCGGTTCCTCAGGAGTTTGGGGTAAACCACCCTTCCAGCACTTTCTTGTTCACCAACCTGGAAACTTCTGAACCCTGCCCTTTTGGAGTTTTATGGAGACTTCATTACATAGGCATG
>NW_027865351.1:0-253 GCF_054177405.1 Leptonychotes weddellii
GGGTACTCCAGACAGCAAGCAGCATGCTAACACTTGAAAGGAGACAGTACATCCACAAAGGTGAATGAAGAGACTAAGCAGACAACAAACAGCCAACAAATCAAAGAAAATAACAAAATGAGACACCAGAAAACAAAATGATCTAGGTTGGCTATGTTTTAAGTATTTGGCTAATATGTTTTATTAGATTTCTTTCTTTCTTTTTCCTTAAAGATTTTATTTTTAAGTAATCCGCACACCCAACGTGGGGCTT
>NW_027865352.1:0-253 GCF_054177405.1 Leptonychotes weddellii
TTTGCAGAGGACGGAGCCGTCCCCACCCAGGTGCCTTGGCCCCCAGCTCCCCCCGGTTCTGCCCAGAGCATAAGTGACCGGCGGCCCCACTCCGTCTTGCAGTGGAGCGTGACCGCACCCTGGGCCACCAGGAGCCCCACTGGAAGGAGTTCCGCTTCGACCTGACCCAGATCCCAGAGGGCGAGGCAGTCACGGCCGCCGAGTTCCGGATTTACAAGCTGGCCAGCGCCCACCTGCTCAACAGGACCCTGCA
>NW_027865353.1:0-253 GCF_054177405.1 Leptonychotes weddellii
GTGATGATGATACTATTCTCCAAACAGATCATACTGAAAGTACAGCATGGGGATTTCAAGTCTTTCTACTTGAGGGACATTACTCACATATTAATTAAAGAAAACGTGGCATAACTCTCTGGGGGAAATAGGAAATTGTAACCTTCAGAAGCAGGCAAAAGATGAAGAAATCCCAGCATATTAAACACAAATGGTCGGGCGCCTGGGTGGCTCAGTTGGCTAAGCGACTGCCTTCGGCTCAGGTCATGATCCT
>NW_027865354.1:0-253 GCF_054177405.1 Leptonychotes weddellii
AGATGCCCTTCAACAGATGAATGGATAAAGAAGATGTGTTTCATATACACTATGGAATATTACTCAGCCATCAGAAAGGATGAATACCTACCATTTGCATTGACATGGATGGAACTGGAGGGGATTATGCTAAGTGAAATAAGTCAAGCAGAGAAAGACAATTATCATATGGTTTGACTCATATGTGTAACATAAGGAATACCACGGAGGACCATAGGTGAAGGGAGGGAAATCTGAAGGGGTTAAATCAGAG
>NW_027865355.1:0-253 GCF_054177405.1 Leptonychotes weddellii
TACGACAAAGAGAAACTGATCTAATTTCTAATTGTTCCTTCATAAGGATCTCTGTTGCATCATGTGTATGGCTATCTGTTTTATCAAGGTAAGAGCCTGGGAAAAGGGAAGGGAGAAAGGAAAGAAAGCCCACATTTATTAAGTGCTAACTATATGCCTGGCACTTTATATATGCTGGCTTATTGGATCTTTACAATAACCCTACGATATAGTTGATTTCATTTTATAAGTGAGGACATTAGGATCAGAGAAT
>NW_027865356.1:0-253 GCF_054177405.1 Leptonychotes weddellii
GATCGTCACTACACTTGATTGTTAGTGAAGAATGCATTCGTCTCCTCCTCTCCCGCCTGACTCGCAGATGACCCGCCACAGTCTCCTCCCTAGTGCAGCCCCGGAATAAGAAGGCCGGCTCCGCAGCCCCCAGTCCGCCCTTTCCTGTCACTTGCGGGTCTCCTTCCAAGCCGTTCACCTGTCCTGTCTCCAGCTCTGGCCCCCCAGCTCCGTTGAGCAGCTGTGTGTGCGGAGGTCCCAGAGAAAAAGACAG
>NW_027865357.1:0-253 GCF_054177405.1 Leptonychotes weddellii
TTTTTTTTTTTGAGAGAGAAAGAGTATAGGGAGGGGCAGAGGGAGAGAGAATCCCAAGCAGACTCCCTGCCTCCCTGCTGAGTTCAGAGCCTGACCCGGGGCTCGATCCCAGGACCCTGTGATCACAACCTGAGCCAAAATCAAGAGTCAGATGCCCCACCAACTGAAATGCCCAGGTGCCCCAAGACAGCTTTTTTATCAGGAGCATTCTAAATGTCAGTATCCAGAGGTGTGTCTTCCGGCACCATTCAGC
>NW_027865358.1:0-253 GCF_054177405.1 Leptonychotes weddellii
TGGATGTGGGGGTGACCAGCCTGACAGGTGAGGAAGGAGATGGGTTGCTATGGTGGCTTTCCTGCCTCCCTTCTCCCTTATTCTGATCCCAGTCCCTGGTTTTCTTTGGGGGCCTACCACGTTCTAACTCCCCTCCACCCTTTCCAGAAGTGAAGTCATGCCACATGACCCAAGATGGCCCAGTGAGACTCCATCCTATCGCTAAGACTAAGGAGGAAAAAAGAAGCCCTCTGTGTTGCCTGTGCTGGCCGAG
>NW_027865359.1:0-253 GCF_054177405.1 Leptonychotes weddellii
TATGGCTGTGAGAATAAAATAAGTTATTATATATAAAGTGCTTATTGCCCGATAGTAAGTGCTTAATAAATGCTAACCATTATTCTGATCTACTTAACAAGCTTTGAATCATTAAAATGCTAAATTCACTTTCTTTTTCTCTTTATAGATTTATGGTGGATTATTTTCTGAAGATAAATGTTGGTACAGATGCAAAGTACTGAAAATCATCAGTGATAAAAAGGCAGGAATAAGTGTTCAATTTTTTTTTTTT
>NW_027865360.1:0-1851 GCF_054177405.1 Leptonychotes weddellii
CAATTAATAACAAAAGCAAAGAAACATATTGACAACAATACAGTAATAGTGGGGGACTTTAACACCCCCCTCACTGAAATGGACAGATCATCTAAGCAAAACATCAACAAGGAAATAAAGACTTTAAGGACACCCAAGACCAAATGGACTTCACAGACATATTCAGAACATTCCATCTCAAAGCAACAGAATACATATTCTTCTCTAGTGCCCATGGAACATTTTCCAGAATAAATCACATCCTAGATCACAAATCAGGTCTCAACCAGTACCGAAAGATTGGGATCATTCCCTGCCTATTTTCAGACCACAATGCTTTGAAACTAGAACTCAATCACAAGAAGAAAGTCAGAAAGAACTCAAATACATGGAGGCTAAAGATCATCCTGCTAAAGAATGAATGGGTCAACCAGGAAATTAAAGAAGAATTTAAACAATTCATGGAAAACAATGAGAATGAAAACACATTGGTCCAAATCCTATGGGATACTGCAAAGGCAGTCCCCACAGGGAAATACATACCCATTCAAGCCACTCTCAAAAAATTAGAAAAATCCCAAATGCACTAACTAACCCTACACCTAAAGGAGCTGGAGAAAGAACAGCAAATAAAACCTAAACCAAGCAGGAGAAGAGAAATAATAAAGATTAGAGCAGAGATCAATGAAATAGAAACCAGAAAAACAGTAGAGCAGATCAATGAAACTAGAAGATGGTTCTTTGAAAGAATTAATAAGATCAATAAACCTCTGGCCAGTCTTATCCAAAAGAAAAGAGAAAGGACCCAAATTAATAATATCAGGAATGAAAAGGGAGAGACCACAACTAACACCAAAGAAATAGAAATAATTATTAGAAATTATTAACAGTAACTATATGCCAAAAAATTAAGCAACCTGGAAGAAATGGATGCCTTCCTGGAAACTTACAAACTACCAAGACTGAAATAGGAAGAAATAGACAATCTGAATACACCAATTACCAGTAACAAAATTGAAGTGGTAATCAAAAACCTCCCCCCAAAAAAACAAAACAAAACAAAACAAAAGTCCAGGGCCAGATGGCTTCCCAGGGGAATTCTACAAAACATTTAAAGAAGAAATCATACCTATTCAACGGAAGCTCCTCCAAAAAATAGAAACAGAAGGAAAACGTCCAAACTCCTTATATGAGGCCAGCATTACCCTGATTCCAAAAACAGGCAAAGAACCCATTAAAAAGGAGAATTGCAGACCAATATCCCTGATGAACATGAATGCCAAAATACTCAAGATCCTAGCTAATTGGATAATATATAAAGATTATTCACCATGACCACGTGAGTTTTATGCCTGGGATGCAAGGGAGGTTCAACATTCACAAATCATTCAATGCGATAGAGCACATCAATAAAGGAAAAGACAAAAACCACATGATCTTCTCAATTTATGCAGAAAAAACATTTGACAAAGTACAATATCTGTTCCCAATTAAAACTCTTCAGAGTACAGGTATGGAGGGAACATTCCTCAACATCATAAAAACCATGTATGAAAAACTCACAGCAAATATCATTATCAATGGGTAAAACCTAAGAGATTTTCCCTTAAGATCAGGAACATATCAAGGATGCCCACTCTCACCACTATTGTTCAACACGATACTAAAAGTCCTAGCCTCAGCAATCAGACAACAAAAATAAATAAAAGGTATTCAAATTGGCAAAGAAGACGTCAAACTCTCCCTCTTTGCAGATGACATGATATTTTATTTGGAAAACCCAAAATACTCCACCCCCAAATTACTAGAACTCATACAGCAATTCAGCAACCTGGCAGGACACAAAATCAATGCACAGAATTCAGTTGTTTT
>NW_027865361.1:0-253 GCF_054177405.1 Leptonychotes weddellii
CACGTACCCACGCACGCACGCGCACACACGCACATGCACCCACGCACGCACGCACACACACGCACGCACACACGCGCATCCACGCACGGACGCACGCACACATGCATGCACGCACGCGCACACACACGGACGCACGGATGCATGCACGCACGCACGCTCACACACACGCACGGACGCACGCACGCATGCACGCACACACGCATGCACACATGCACGCACACTGCCTGGGCAGGACATCCGGACCTGTAGGGCC
>NW_027865362.1:0-253 GCF_054177405.1 Leptonychotes weddellii
AGTCGAAATCTTGCCGTCTGTTTCCTCCACGCTCAAGAAAGTTCGGCCCGGCCTGGCCTGGCCCTCGGTGTTGGTCCCCATTCAGCAGGTGTTCCGGCCACGAGAAGATTCTCCTCTGATGGGCAGAGCGGTTCAGAGTGAGAACACAGGATCCGCATTAGAGGGACAGTGTGAGGGTAAGTTCTAGAACATTCCGGCCGCTTTCAAATTGCTGACCCAGTCACACAGCCTCTCCTTTGGTGGTCCCTTCATC
>NW_027865363.1:0-253 GCF_054177405.1 Leptonychotes weddellii
GCGAGCTCCTGGGGAAGCCACTGAGCGTCTGTGCGCTCCTTCCAGGACTGGGAGTGGGAGGGACGGGGAGGGCCGGTGGGAAGGGTGGCCGCAAGGTCGTGCTGGGGAGGATGGCGGGTGGTCTGCCTCCGTCGGGAAGGGCTGCCGTGGGGAAGCTGGGAGGCAGGGAGGCCCGCGTGGAGGGCGGCGCGGAGGGCGGCGTGGAGGCCCATGGAGGGCGGTGGGTCTGGAAGAGAGTCAGAAGTCAAGCAGG
>NW_027865364.1:0-253 GCF_054177405.1 Leptonychotes weddellii
CATGCAAAGGCAGGGACTGTGCCTTTTGCTGCAAATAGCTTTGAACCTTCTGCTCACCTCCAGCCCTTGCTTCTGTCTTGGAGAAAAAAGAAAACCACTTCACTCTGAGCCCAGGGCTAGTGCAGCAGGTTACTTGTCACTTTGGCAGGTCCATATCACAAGATGAACCCTTACCAAGTAGGAGCCACTCAGGGCCGGGAAAAAACTTCAAGCGGGAACTTGATCCCCTAATGCCTCTGGATAAGAGAGCATA
>NW_027865365.1:0-253 GCF_054177405.1 Leptonychotes weddellii
AACTTCTCTCCATCCCTTGGGACCTGGCAGCACAAGGACTCTAGAGGACTGGGGATTAGAAGTGAACTTCTGAAGGAAATGGTGGCTCATTGTTCCAGAGACTTTCACTTTTAAATTTGAGGTTGAACAAGCATTGAGCTCTTCTCCCATTGGCTGAAGCTCAAGAGGAGAATGGAAGCAGATATGCGGGTTGTTCGTGCAAATAGCAGCGATCAAAACTCATCTCCATGAATTACCAGATCAGTGCTGGATT
>NW_027865366.1:0-253 GCF_054177405.1 Leptonychotes weddellii
AAAACTAATGATGTATTGTATGGTGACTAACATAACATAATAAAATAAAATTTTAAAAAAGAAAATAACTAAGGATGACATAAATAAATGGTAAAATTAATTTTGTTCTTGTGTAGGAAAACCAATACAAAATGTCATTTCTTCCAATATTCATCCATAGATTCAATGCATTCCAATCAAAATGACAGCGTTTTTCTTAGAACGTAAGAACATGATTTTGGAGTGAAGATACTATTGAAGAAGAAAAATGAAA
>NW_027865367.1:0-253 GCF_054177405.1 Leptonychotes weddellii
CCCCAGCCCAGCCAGCACGCAAGTGAGCACCACGGGACCCAGAACAGAGCTCCACCAAGGCATTCATGGCAGGTGAGAAGCAGCAGATCTTGCCACCAAAACCTCTTCCCTCCAGGGCATTTCTGGAGGCTGGCAGCACAAGGCCAGAGGCTGTGGACACCTCTCAGTGGCACGAAGCTCAAAACTTCACAGAGTAAACAGTGGTCACATGTCAGGGGGACTCAGAACTCTGGGTCCTGCTCTCTTCCCACCG
>NW_027865368.1:0-253 GCF_054177405.1 Leptonychotes weddellii
TTCAATATTTGCAGGGTGTAGAAGCAGCTTCTCTGCTATTGATGTATTCGAACCAAGGGTGGCATAGTGGAGCGCAGTATTGCCAGCAATGTCCGTAAGATTTGGATCAGCACCGTGTTCTAGAAGCATAGTCACACATCTCTCATTCTGACATTGTACAGCCTGTCAGTATTATACCAAGAAACAGAGTGTCAATTCTGGGAATTTAAAGTAAACATGCCACAGGTTTCACCAATTAGTTATGTTTAAATGC
>NW_027865369.1:0-253 GCF_054177405.1 Leptonychotes weddellii
CTTCTTGAACTGTTTGGTAGAATTCCCCTGGGAAACCATCTGGCCCTGGGCTTCTGTTTTTTGGGAGATTTTTTATGACTGCTTCAATTTCCTTAGTGGTTATAGGTCTGTTCAGGTTTTCTATTTCATCCTGGTTCAGTTTTGGTAGTTGATACATCTCTAGAAATGCATCCATCTCTTCCAGGTTATCTAATTTGCTGGCATAGAGTTGCTCATAATATGTTCTTATAATTGTTTGTATTTCTTTGGTGTT
>NW_027865370.1:0-253 GCF_054177405.1 Leptonychotes weddellii
CCCAGGGCTCGCCCCAAATCAGGGCCCCGGGGCTGGGTGGGGGGGAACACGGAGGAGGCAGAGGCCACCCCCCTTGGCCACACTCAGGGTGAAAACAGACAGAACACAGGCGCATAGAGGAGACAGCCATGGGGTGGAGGGCCTGTTCCGGGACGTGGGGGCTCCGCTGCCTCAGGGGAATGCCCGGGACGGCAGCGGGATGGTTCGGGTTGATTTAAGGTGTCAGCGTGTTTGAAGCCCGAGAGCAGCACCT
>NW_027865371.1:0-13202 GCF_054177405.1 Leptonychotes weddellii
TTTTAAAGATTTTATTTATTTATTTGAGAGAGAGAGAATGAGAGACAGAGAGCATGAGAGGGAGGAGGGTCAGAGGGAGAAGCAGACTCCCTGCCGAGCAGGGAGCCCGATGCGGGACTCGATCCCGGGACTCCAGGATCATGACCTGAGCCGAAGGCAGTCGCTTAACCAACTGAGCCACCCAGGCGCCCCATGAAGGGACTATATTGACTAATCTTAAGACATGTGCCAGAGTGGCAGGGATCTGTAGGAGATTCCTCCAAGAACAGGTGCTAGTGGGTGCCATTTTTCTTACCCTCCTTCAGAAGAGATAGCCAGACACTTGTGGAAGCCAGTTTTAACATTCTCCATCTACCTTGCTAACACTGTGTGCCCCAACCCAGCATTCCCCTGCAGACCCCTCCCCACCCAACCTGTCTGCTTTGGCAGGTGTTTCTCCAAAGCAGCTTCTCCCTGCTACACACAGCAGGCAGACGTAGTTGGGACCGATGCCACAACAAAGTGACCCCTTCCCTGGAGGGTGGTGGGGGATGGGGGTAGAGATAACTCCACACATCAGACTGTCTAGTTTCTGCAGCTGAGTCTCTTAGCTGTCTGTGTAGGGAGCAAGCCCTACCATTTGGTGCACTGGTAGCTATGGCAAAGGATAATTACAGACAGCTAGGCTAAGTGCAGGTGCCACCCACCAATAAGCCTAGGCAGCTGTAGCCAACCCTCTTAAATGTGTGGGGACAAACCCTGCTCAGTGCCTCCACAATGGGCAAATCAGGTCATTGCAGCTGGCTCGGCTGAAGGCCAGCCACATCCACCAGCAAGACCACAGAAACTGTGGCTCAGAACAATAGGAGAATGCATGATGACTGTACAGAGGACAGGCCCCTGGAGTGCCTGATTCTACTAACCAGTAGAAATTACATTATAGGACACCATAGGACCTCTTCTACACAAGGCCACTACTTTCAAATGAGGAGACATGGCTTTCCTACCTAATACACAGAAACAAACACAGTTAGACAAAAAGAGGGGACAGAAGAATATGTCTCTGAAAAACAAGAATCACAGAAAAAGAGCTAAATAAAATGGATATAAGCAATATGCCTGATAAAGAGTTCAAAGTAATGATCATAAATATACTACCAGACTTGAGAAAAGAGTGGATGGACTTGGTGAAAACATCAAAGAAGAAAAAAAAGATACAATCAGATCCGAAGAATACAATAACTGAAATAAAAAATACAGTAGAGAATAACAGCAGACTAGAAGATGTGAAAGAATGGATCAGTGATCTGAAAGATAAGGTAATGGAAAGCACCCAAACAAAAAGAAAAAAATTTTAAAAAATGAGAGTAGTTTAAGCATCATCATCAAGTATAATACATTCACATTATAAGGACACCAGAAGGACAAGAGAGAGAAGAGCGTGGAAAACTTGAAGAAATAATGGCTAAAAATTTCGCTAACCTGGGGAAGGAAACAGACATCCAGATGCAGGAAGCACAGAGAGCCCCAAAAAATGAACCTAAGATGAACCATCAAGACACATAATTAAAATGACAAAAAAAACAACAAAGAATGTTAAAAGCAGCAAAAGAAAAACAATTACATACAAGGGAAACCCCATAAGGCTATTGGCTGGGTTTTTTTAGCAGAAACTTTGCAGGCCACAGGGAGTGGCATGATATATTCAAAATTCTAAAAGGAAAACACCTACAGCCAAGAATATTCTCCTGGTAAGATTATCAATCAAAATTGAAGAAGATAAAGAATTTTCCACAGAAACAAAAGTTAAAGGAGTTCATCACCATGAAACCAGCCTTTAAGAAATATTCAAGGGAATTCTTTAAGGGGAAAGAAAAAGCCATAACTCAAAGAAAATTATTAAAGGAAAAAAATCACAAGTAAAAGCAAACACATAGCAAAGAAAGTAGATTTATAAAGTCAGTATGAAAGTCAAAACAAGAAAGTAGTAAAGTCAATTACATCTACAAAAATTAGTGAAGGGTCTGGGGATACACAAAATAAAAAGATGTAAAATAGGACATATACATAATGCATGGAGAGAGAAGTAATAATTTAGTAGTTTTAGAATGTGTTTGAACTTAAGCAACCATCAAATTTAAATAGAGGCAGAGTTAATACCCATTCTTCTTAAACAATTACAAAAAATACAAGAGGAAGGCAAACTTCCAATTTTATTCTATGAAGGCCATAGCACCTGATACCAAAACCAGATAAAGACACCACAAAAAAGAACTGCTAGCCAAAGTCACTCATGAATATAGAGGCAAAGTCCTCAACAAAATATTACCAAGTCAAATCCAACATTAAAAAAAATCATAAACCATAATCAAGCAGGATTTATTCCCAGGATGCAAGGGTGGTTTGATATTTGTAAAACAATATGATGTCACATCAATAAGAGAAAGGATAAAAATCATATGATCATTTTAATACCTGCAAAAAAAAGCATTTGGCAAAGCACAACATCCATTCATGATAAAAACTGCCTGCAAAGTAGGTCTAGAGAGAACATATCTCAACATAATAATGGCCTTATTCAAAAAACCCACGGCTAACATCATACTCAATGGTGAAAAATTGACAGATTTCCACTAAGGTCAGGAATAAGACAAGGATGTCCACTCTCACCACTTTTATTCAATATATTACTGGAAGTCTTAACCACAACATATTGACAACATAAAGAAATAAAAGGCATCCAAATTGGTAAGGAAATAATATTCTATTTGCAGATGGCATGATACTATACATAGAAAACCCTAAAGACCTACCAAAACACAACTAGAACTTATAAATGAATTCAGTAAAGTCACAGGATACAAAATCAATGCACAGAAATCTGTTGCATTCCTATACACTAATGAAGCAGCAGAAAGTGAAATTAAGAAAACAGTCCCATTTATAATTGCACCAAAAGCAATAAAATATCTAGGAATAAAATTAATCAAGGAGGTAAAAGACTTGTACTCTGAGAACTACAAAGCACTGATGAAAGAAATTCAGGATGATGCAAAGAAATGGAAAGACATTCCATTCTCATGGAAGAACAAATATTGTTAAAATGCCCATACTATCCAAAGCAATCTACAGATTTAATGCAGTCCCTATCAAAACACCAACAATATTTTTCACAGAACTAGAACAAGCAATTCTAAGATTTGTACGGAACTACAGAAGACCCTAAATACCCAAAACAGTCTTGAAAAAGAATAAAGCTGTAGGTATTACAATTCCAGATTTCAAGTTATATTACACAGCTGTAGTAATCAGTGTCAGTCTGGCACAAAAATAGGCACATAGATCAAAGGAATAGAACAGAATACCCAGAAATAAACCCATATTTATATAGTCAATTAATCTTGGACACAGGAGGAATGAATATACATAGGAAAAAGACCATCTCTTCAACAAATGGTGTTGGGAGAAACTGGACAGTCAAATGCAAAAGAATCAAACTGGACCCCTTTCTTTCAACATACACAAAAATAAACTCAAAATGGATTCAAGACCTAAATGTGAGACCTGAAACCATAAAAGTCCTTGAAAAGAGCACAGGCAGTAATTTTTCTGACATTGACTCTAGCACCATTTTTCTAGGTAGGTCTCCTGAGGCAAGAGAAACAAAAGCAAAAATAAACTATTGGGATTACATCAAAATAAAAAGCTTCTGCACAGTGAAGGAAACAGTCAACAAAACTAAGAGGCAAATTACTGAATGGGAGAAGGTATTTGCAAATGACATCTCTGATAAGGGGTTAGTATCCAAAACATACAAAGAACTGATACAACTCAATACCCAAAACCAAATATCTAATTAAAAACCGGGCCGAAGGCATGAATAGACATTTCTCCAAAGAAGACATACAGATGGCCAACAGACACATGAAAAGATGTTCATCATTTATCAACAGGGAAATGCAAATCAAAACTACAATGAGATATCTCCTCACCCCTGTCAGAATGACTGAAATCAAAAATACAAAAATCAACTGGTGTTGAGGAGGATGTGGAGAAAAAGGAACCCTCTTGTAGTGGTGGTAGGAATGCAAACTAATGCAGCCATTTTGAAAAACAGTATGGAAATTCCTCAAAAAGATAAAAATAGAACTACCCTACAATTCAGGAATTGCACTACTGAGCAAAAATACAAAATACAAAAACACTAATTCAAAGGGATATATTACCTCAATGTTTACTACAGCATTATTCATAATAGCCAAATTTTGGAAGCAGCCCAAGTGTCCACTGATGATGGATGAATGGATAAAGAAGATGGGTATATATACATAATGGAATATTCAGCCATAAAAATAATGAAATCTTCCCATTTGCAACAACACGGATAGAACTAAAGAGTATAATGCTGGGTAAAATGTCAGTCATAGAAAGACAAATATCATATGATTTTGCTCACATGTGGAATTTAAGAAACAAATGAGCAAAGAAAAAAGGGAGAGACAAACCAAGAAGCAGACTCAACTACAGAGAACAAACTGATAGTTACCCGAGGGGGGAGTGGGTGGGAGAATGGGGGAAATAGAGGATGGGGATTAAAGAATACACTTAACATGATGAAAAAAATAAAATTTATATAGAGTGCTATATACATAAGATTTTATATATGAGCCCAATGGTAACTACAGATCAAAAAACCTATGATAGTTACACAAAAAATAGGGAGAAAAGAATCCAAGCATAACACTAAAGAAAGCCATCAAACCACAAGGGAAGAGAGCAAGAGAAGGAGAAAGGAACAGAAGAGAACTATAAAAACAACCAGAAAACAGTTAACAAAATGGAATGGCATAAGTACATATGTACAAATATTTAAATGTAAATGGACTAAATGCTCAAATCAAAAGACACAGGATGATAGGATGGATGAAAAAACAAAAATAAAAAACAAGACCCAATCTATATGCTGCCCACAAGAGACACTTCAGACCTAAAAATACATACAGACTGAAAGCGGAGGGATGAAAAAAGATATTTTATGAAAATGAAAGAGGAAAAAAAAGTTAGGGTAGCATTACTTATATCAGGCAAATAGACCTTTAAGCAAAAACTGTAGCAAGAGACAAAGAAGGCATTATATAATGATAAAGGGGTCAATCCAACAACACATTATAACAATTGTAAATATCTATGCACTTAACATAGGGTCACTTTAGTACATGAAGCAATATTAATAGACATAAATGGAGAAATTGACACTAATACAGTAATAGTAGGAAACTTTAACACCTCACTTACATCAATTGATAGATCACCCAGACAGAAAATTAACAAGGATCAATGGTTTTGAATGACACATTTGATCAAATGGACCTAACATATATTGGGAACATTCCATCCAAAACAACAGAATATATTTCCTTTTCAAGTGCGCATAGAATATTCTCCAAAATAAATCATGTTAGACTACAAAACAAGTCTCAACTTATAAGGACTGAAATCATGTCATTTTTTTCTTTACTAATGACAATGGTATGAAATTAGATATCAATTACAAGAAAAAAATTGGAAAAAACCCCCCACAAATATGTGGAGGCTAAGCATTATTCTACTAATCAAGTGATCAAAGAGGAAATCAAATAATACATGGAGACATATGAAAATGAAAACACAATGGTCCAAAATGTTTGTGACACAGCAAAAGCAGTTCTAAGAGGGAAAGTTATGGTGATACAAGCCTACATCAAGAAACAAGAAAAATCTCAAATAATCAGTCTAACCTTACACCTAAAGGAACTAGAAAAGGACAAAGTCCAAAATTGGAAGGAAATACAGATTAGAGGAAAAATAAATGAAATAGAGACTAAAAAGCAATTAAAAAAAAATCAGTGAAATCAATAGTTGCGTTTTTGAAAAGGTTAAACTGATAAACGTTTAGCCAGATTCAGAAACAAATTTAAAAAGACAATAAAATCAGAAGTGAAGGAGGAATAACAACACTACAGAAATAGAAACAATTATAAAGTAATGCTATGAAAACAATATGCAAACAAATTGGACAAACTAAAACAAACAGATAAATCCCCAGAAGCATACAAACTTCCAAAACTGAATCAAGGAGAAATAGAAAACTTGAATAAACCAATAACTAGTAACAATATTGAATGAATAATCAAGAAACTCCAGACAAGCAAAAGTCCAGGACCAGATGGCTCTACAGGTGGACTCTAACAAACATTTAAAGAGGAATTAATACCTGTTCTTCTTAAACTATTCCAAAAAATAGAAGAGAATGGAAGTTCTCCAAATTCATTCTAGGGTGTCAGCATTATCCTCATATCAAAACCAGACAGACACTACAAAAAACAAACAAAAACTACAGGCCAATATCCCTGATGAACACAGATGCAAAAATCCTCAACAAAATATTAGCAAACCAACAATACATTTAAAATCATTAAATACATTAAAAATCATTCATGACAATAAGTGGTATTTATTCCAGGGATGCAAGAGTGCTTCGATATTTACCAATCTATCAATGTGATACATCACATTAACAAGAGGAAGGATAAAAATAATATCACAATAGATGCAAAAAAGCATTTGACAAAATACAACATCCACTCATGATAAAAAAACTCTCAACACAGTAGGTTTAGAGAGAACATACCTCAACATAATAAAGGTCATATATGGAAAACCCACAGCTAACAGCATACGCAATGGTGGAAAAACAGAGATTTTCCTCTGAGATCAGGAACAAGACAAAGATGTCCACTCTGACCATATTTATTCAACATAGTAGTGGAAATTGTACCATCAGCAGACAGGAAATAAAGGGCATCCAAATTAGTAAGAAAAATGTTAAATGGTTACTATGTGCTGATGACATGATACTATATATAGAACCCCGAAGACTGCATCAAAAAAAACTGATAAAAGAATTTAGTAAAGTTGCAGAATATACAGAAATCTGTTGCATTTCTGCACATGAGTAACAAAGTAGTGAAAAGGAAAGTTGAGAAAACAATCTTATTTAAAATTGCACAAAAAAGAATAAAATACCTAGGAATAAATTTAACCAAGGAGGTGAAAGACCTATACTCTGAAAATTATAAAACACTAATGGCAGTAATTGAAGATGATACAAACAAATGGAAAGATAAACCATGCTCCTAGACTGGCAAAATTAATACTGTTAAAATGTCTATGCTATTCAAAGCCATCTACAGCTTCAATGCAATCCCTATCAAAAGTATAAATCAAACCACATTGAGATATCACCTCACAGCAGTCAGAATGGCTAGCATCAAAAAGACAATAGTGTATTTCACAGAATAGAACTAATAACCCAAAAATTCACATGGAACCACAAAGACTTTGAATATCCCAAGAAATCTTAAGAAAGAACAAAGCTGGATGTATCACAATCCTGTTTGAAGATATATTACAAAACTGTAGTAATCAAAAAAGTATGGTATGGGCAAAAAATAAGCACATAGGTCAGTGGAAAAGGATACAGACCCAAGAGGTAAACCCATGCTTATATGGTCAATTAATCTATGACAAAGAGTCAAGACTATACAATGGGGAAAAGATAGTCTCCTCAATAAATAGTGTCAGGAAAACTGTGCAGCTACATTCAAAAGAATGAAATTGGGCCACTTTCTGACATCATATACAAAACTACACTTGAAAAGAATTAAAGACCTAAATGTGAGACCTGAAATCATAAAAGTCTTAGAAGAAAACATAGATAGTACCCTTTTATTATTCATCAGCTGTAGCAACATATTTATGGCTAGATCTCCTTGGGCAAGAGAAACAAAAGAAAATTAAACTATTGCAACTACACAAAAGTAAAATCTTTTGCACAGCAAAGGATACCATCAACAAAACAAACAGGCAACCTACTGAATAGGACAAGATATTTGCAAATGATATATCTGATAAATGGTTAATATCCAAAACATGCAAAGAACTGATACAACTCAATGCCAAAAAAACACAGCCTAACTAAAAAGTGGGCAGAAAACAAGTCAGGGGGATGATGGTGCAAATTAGGAGGACTTTAGGCTTACCTTGTCCCACAAATACAACTAGATAACTATCAAATAATCCCAAATACTCCAGAAATCAACATAAAGACTGGCAGAACAAACTGCACAACTAAAGGTAGAGAACAGGTCACACTGAAGAAGGTAGGAAATGTGGGGATGTTGTCTGGGAGACAAAGGGATAATGGTTGCTGAGATGGGAGGGAGCAACAGTCATGAAAAGTGAGAAACAGACTACCAAACAGAGGAGTGAGTGGGGAAAAATTAATTCACCTAGCAATTGGCGTGGAAAGTGAGAGGGACTGAATTTTGTGAGTACTTGCAATGAATGGGGTTCTACATCTGGAATTTTAAAGGTCACTGGGCTTGGCTCTGATAGAGCTCAGAGGCCATTGGAGCTGCTTTTGGAGAGAAGGCAGGGAAAACAGCCCATGGACAGACAGTGTGGAAGCAGCAATCTGAAGAGCGCCTGGGACAAACAGTAGGGAGATTAGTTGCTCATCTTGGAGTGAATCCCAGAAAGGCGGCATTCATGGAAAGGTCCCTCCTAGAACAAAGGAACTGGCAGACACCATTTCCCTCCCTCACCCCGCAGCATAAGGACACGGCCACCTGCAGGAATAAGCACAACTTGACACTCCCTACCTAACTTGCTTACACAAAGCCCTACCCATGATGCTCCAATGAAACCCCCCCTTCCCAGATACACTTGCCTCAGTCCTAGTGCAGCAGGCCCCCTCCTCCAGAAGACCAGCCCAAACCCCTGCCCACATTGCATCTCCAAACCCAGGAGTTTTGCAGGGCCTCAGTTATAGTGTAGTGGCAACACCTCTCATTTCACAAGCAGACCAGAGCCCACGTAGTTAAAACTTTCCTTATTCAGGCCAAGCACTAAACACTGCCCACAACAGGCAAAGAGAGCCTCTGCATATAATTGGCCTGAAGGTTAAAGCAGCCAGAACACAAAAACAGAGCACACGAAGGACACATTGGAGACACTCCCTGAAGCATCAGGCCCTAGGGAACAGGGGCCACTACACACCAGGGCACTGCAGGACCTCTTTTTCATAAGACCATTACCCTTAAGAACCCTTAAGGATAACTGACTTTCCTAACACAGCAGGCACAGAGACTTTGGCAAAATAAGACAAAAGAGGAATTTGTCCCAAATGAAATAGTAGGACAAGGCCACAGCCAGGGACCTAAGTGTAACAGATATAATGAACATGCCTGCTAGAGAATTTAAAGTAATGATCATAAAGTTACTCACTGGACTTAAGAGTGGAAGGCATCAGTGAGACCCTTAACACAGAGATAAGGAATAACATAGCAGAGATAAAGAGCTCAGTAAACAAAATAATAAACACACTTGATGGAATCAACAGCAGGCTGGAAGAAGCAGAGGAACAAATTAATGACCAAGAAGACAGAGTAATGAAAAGTAATCAAGCTGAATAAAAGAGAGAAAAGAAGAATTATGCAAAATGAGAACAGACTTAGGGAACTCAGTAACTCCATCAAATGTAATAACATTCATATTATAGGAGTCCCAGAAGAAGAGAAAGAAAAGGGGGAAGAAAATTTATCTGAAGAAATAATAGGTGAAAACTTCCCTAATCTGGGGAAGGAGACAGATTTCCAGATCCAGGAGTCTCAGAGAACTCCCAACAAAATCAACAAAAGCAGATCCACACCAAGACATATTGTAATTAAATTGGCAAAATACAGTGATAAAAAAAAAATTCAAAGCAGCAAGACAAAAGACAACAGTAAAATACAAGGGAAGCCCAGTAAGGCTTTCAGGGGGCTTTTTCAGCAGAAACTTTCCTAGCCAGAGGAGAGTGGTATGATATATTCAAAATGCTGAATGGGACAAATCTGCAGCCAAGAATACTCTATCCAGCAAGTCTATCATTCAGAAGAGAAGGAGAGATAAAAAGTTTCCCAGACAAACAAAAACTAAAGGAGTTCATGATCACTAAGTAAGCCCTACAAGAAATATGAAAAGGGACTCTGAGTGAAAAGGAAAGACCAAAAGTGACAGTACGAAAGTTGGAAACACAAAAGCAGTAAAAATGAGTATTTTTAAAAATATACCAGTTAAGGAACACACAAAACAAAAGGATGTAAAATGTGATACCATATACCTAAAATGGGAGGAGGAGAGGAGTAAAGAATGAGTTCCAACTTAAATGACCATCAACTTAATATAGACTGCTATATGCTGAGGATATTATATACAAACTAATAGGAACCACAAATCAAAAGCCACTAATAAATACACAGAGAAAAAAATCCAGATATATTACTAAAGAAAACAAGCAAACCTGTAAGAAAGAAAGAGATGAAAGGATCAATGAAAATCTTCAGAAACAACCCCCAAAGAGGTAATAAAATGGTAATACATATCAATAATTACTCTGAATGTAAATGAAATAGGTGCTCCAATCAAAAGACATAGGGTGACAGAAAGGATAAAAAAAAAAAAAAAAAAAAACAAGACTCATCTATAAACTCATAACAAAAGTCCTAGAGACACCTGCAGATTGAAAGTGAGGAAACGAAAAAACATTTATCATGCAAATGGATGTAAAAAAAAAAAAAAAAAAAGCCAGAGTAGTGATACTTATATCAACGAAATAGATTTTAAAACAAAGTCTATAACAAGAGACAAAGAAGGACACTATCTAATCATAAACGAGACAATACAACAAGATGTGACAATTGTAAATATTTTGTACCCAACATGGGTGCACTCAAGTACTTAAAACAGTTAATAACAAAAGAACTAATCAATAATACTATAATATATAGTATATATTTAGCATACATATAATATATACTGTAATATTAAAAGTATTATTTGAATAATACACTTGCACCAGATGGATTTAACAGATACATTCAAAACATTTCATCCTAAAACAGGAGAATACACATTCTTTTCAAGTGTACATGGAACATTTCACAGAATAGATCACATATTAGGCTACAAAATAAGCTTCAACAAATTCAAAAAGATTGAAGTCATGCCATGCATCTTTTCTGACCGCAAGGCTATGAAAATATAAATCAACCATAAGAAAAAATCTGGAAAGGCCAGAAATATATGGAGTTTAGATAACATGCTGCCAAACAATGAATGGGTCAACTAGGAAATAAAAGAAGAAATTAAAAATTACATGGAACCAAATTAAATGAAAACACAACAGTCCAAAATCTTTGGGATGCAACAAAAGCAGTTCTAAGAGGGAAGTTAATAGCAATACAGGCCTATCTCAAGAGGCAAGAAAAATCTCAAATAAACAACCTAACCTTACATCTAAAAGAGCTAGAAGAACAAACAAAACCTAAAACCAGCAGAATGAAGAAAATAATAAAGATTAGATTAGAATTATATAGAAACTAAAAAAAAAAAAAAAATAGAACAGATCAATGAACCAGGAGCTGGTTCTTTGAAAAAAATTAGTAAAATTGATAAACTTCTAGCCAGACTTATCAAGAAAAAAAGAGAAAGAACTCAAATAAAATCACAAATGAGGAGAAATAACAACCAACACCACAGAAATACAAATAAGAGAATATTATGAAAAACTATATACCAACAGATTGGACAACCTGGAAGAATGGATAAATTCCCAGAATCATATTCATGATCAAAACTTAAACAGGAAGAAATAAAAAATTTGAACAGACTAATAAGCAGCAAAGAAATTGAATCAGTCATCAAAAAACTCCCAACAAACAAAAGTTCAGGGCCAGATGGCTTCACAGGTGCATTTTACACATTTATAGTTAATACCTATTCTCAAACTATTCAAAAAAAAAAAGAAAAGGAAAGAAAACTTCCAAATTCATTCTATGAGGTTAGCATTACTATGATACCAGAACCAGATAAACACACCATTAAAAAATTAAATAAATAAATAAATAAATAAGAGAGAGAGAGAGAGAACACTACAGGCCAATATTCCTGATGATCATAGAGGCAAAATCCTCAACAAAATACTAGCAAACCAAATCTAAAAATACATTTAAAATATCATTCACCACGATCAACTGGGATTTATTTCTAGGTTGCAAAGGTGGTTCAATATTCACAAATCAATGTGATACATCACATCAATAAGAGAAAGGATAAAAATCATATAATCATTTCAAGAGATGCAGAAAAAGCACTTGACAAAGTACAACAGCAATTCATAATAAAAGCCCTCAACAAAGTAGGTTTAGAGGGAGCATACTTCAACATAATAAAGACCATATATGAAAATCCTAGTTAACATCATACTTAATGGGAAAAAAACTGAGCTTTTTCCCTAAAGTCAGGAACAAGACAGGGATGTCCACTCTCATCACTTTTATTCAACATACTACTGGAAGCCCTAGCCACAGCAATCAGACAACAAAAGAAATAAAACATCCTAGTTGGTAAGGAAGAAGTAAAACTTTCACTTTTTGCAGAAGACTTGATACTATATAGAGAGAGCCTGAAAAACTCCACCAAAAAACTACTAGAACTGATACATTCAGTAAAGTCACTGGATACAAAAATCAGTATACAGAAATCTATTGCAGGGGGCGGAGCAAGATGGCTGAGGAGTAGGAGACCTGGATTTCGTCTGGTCTCAGGAATTCAGCTGGATAGGGATCAAACCATTCTGAACACCTACAAACTCAACAGGAGATCGAAGAAAAGAAGAGCAACAACTCTCTCATCAGAAAAGCGACCACTTTCTGGAAGGTAGGACGTGCGGAGAAGTGAATCCGAGGCGATATTCGGGAGGAGAGACGGCGGGGGAGGGGCCTCCGTCGGCCGCTTCTGGCAAGTGATAGAGCCGCGGAGCGCAAAATCGGAACTTTTAAAAGTCTGCTCCGCCGAGGGACGTCACTCTGGTGGCTAAGCGGGGGGTGGAACCCTCCGGGACAGTACGGTCTCAGGACCCTCGGGGTCACAGAAAGACCAGGGGTGCCTGAGTGTGGCAGAGCTCCCAGGTAACGGAGCAGGGAAGCCGGCTGCAGAGGCGGAGCCCAGGCGCGGGCTCTCAGCTCGGGGTTGCCATAAACCGTGATCCGCGGCACAGTCGGGCCACTGCTCCTCCAGCAGGGACCCAACAAGCGGCAGATCCGGGGAGACTCACCTTCCTCCCATGGGAGTAGTTGCGC
>NW_027865372.1:0-1851 GCF_054177405.1 Leptonychotes weddellii
TCAGTTTGTTTCTCAGAGTCCATAGTCTCTCATGGTTCGTATCCCCCTCTGATTCCCCCCCTTCCTTTTTCCCTTCCGACTTCTTTTTTTTTCTTAACATATAATACATTACTTGTTTCAGAGGTAGAGGTCTGTGATTCATCAGTCTTACACAATTCACAGTGCTCACCATGGCACATACCCTCCCCAATGTCTATCACCCAGCCACCCCATTCCTCCCATCCCCCACCACCCCAGCAACCCTCAGTTTGTTTCCTGAGATTAAGAATTCCTCATATCAGTGAGATCATATGATAAATGTCTTTCTCTGATAGACTTATTTTGCTTAGCATAATATCCTCTAGTTCCATCCACGTCATTGCAAATGGCAAGATTTCGGGGTTTTTTTGATGGCTGCATAATATTCCATTGTATATATATATACCACTTCTTCTTTGTCCATTCATCTGTTGATGGACATCTTGGCTCCTTCCATAGTTTGGCCATTGTGGACATTGCTGCTATAAACATTGGGGTGCATGTACCCCTTTGGATCACTACATTTGTATCTTTGGGGTAAATACCCAGTAGTGCGATTGCTGGGTCATATGGTAAACTTCTAATGGGATATTCTGCCAAAGGGTTAGGTCCTTTTCCCTTCTTCATTAAAGAAGCCACAACTGATAGTATTCTTAGGGTCAAGGATCCCAAGTAACCATTTGTTATATACATTTTATGTTCAAAAATTTCTGATACCTTCGTTGTTGCTCATAAACTGAAATCCATTCTTCTGCACAGGACATTTAAAGCACCCTTTGCCTGAAACTCCCTTTTCAGTTTCTTGTAGACGTTCACCTTTACACCCCTTCTTCTGAACATATGATACAGATATACTTGCTACAGTAAGGCATAAGGACATTTTTATGCTTTACGACCTTGGCTAATGTCAGTTATCCTCAAACTTATCCCATAAATATATCTCCAAATGCATAAAACAATGACAAAAGCAGCCAGAGAAGTCTAGGATACAACCTTTCATGGCCAATTACCTTGCCGAAGCCTTAGCTCACACTGATGTCTCTTACTTCATTTTTTAAAAAGTACAGAAAGTCTCCTTTCCACCCCGTGATATGTCTAATACTATTTTAGTTCAGAAAAAATATTCTAAATTACTTATGAGATTAACATACTGATATAATTAGACACGAGACAACACAGTAAGTTATACCTATTTGTCTGTTATTCACCTTGATTATGAGCCCTTATTCAGGAATCAGAGTTTATATGTCATTATATTATGAAAATCATTGAAAAAATGTTTCTAAAGAATATATGTATAAAATGAATTATGGTGACACAGAAAACTGTGTTCATTGATACTAAAATCCATATGGATGACAAATATTTCCTTCCACTGCACAGCAAAAGAAACAGTCAACAAAACCAAAAGACAACTGACAGAATGGAAGAAGATATTTGCAAATGACATCAGATAAAGGGCTAGTATCCAAAATCTATAAAGAACTTATCAAACTCAACACCCAAAGAAACAAATAATCCAGTCAAGAAATGGGCAGAAGACATGAACAGACATTTCTGCAAAGAAGACATCCAAATGGCCAATAGACACATGAAAAAGTGCTCAACATCACTCGGCATCAGGGAAATTCAAATCAAAACCTCAATGAGATACCACCCCACACCAGTCAGAATGGCTAAAATTAACAAGTCAGGACACAACAGATGTTGGAGGGGATGCGGAGAAAGGGAACCCTCCTACACTGTTGATGGGAATGCAAGCTGGTGCAGCCACTCTGGAAAACAGTGTGGAGGTTCTTCAAAAAAGTAGAGCTGCCCTACAACCCAGCAATT
>NW_027865373.1:0-253 GCF_054177405.1 Leptonychotes weddellii
GTGAGATGGGTCTAACAGGAGCACCTTAGGCTCAGGGAGGAGCACTCACTGCTTACAGGAATAGGTTCTGGGAGGATTTGGAGGATGTACCTGGTCAGCTGAGTTCTTCTCCTTCTGAGCAAAGCTAGGCATGTAAGTAGGACTTAAATACACTTTTTTTTTTACTTTTATTTTTTTATTGTTATGCTAATCCCCATACATTACATCATTAGTTTTAGATGTAGTGTTCCATGATTCATTGTTTGTGCATAAC
>NW_027865374.1:0-253 GCF_054177405.1 Leptonychotes weddellii
GTAGAGTAGTAGAGTAAGCACTCTACTAAAGTGCTTACAATGGGATGAACTCCGATAATTAATGAGATTTTGTGTTCACCTTCAGAGATTTGGTTTACAATGGCACCTGGGACTATGGCATAAAAGAAGGGTAATGATTATTATTGCCATCACAGAACGTCAGAATGGAAGTAACTAATCACAGTTATAAAGTTAGGGTCTCCTGGGACATTCTCTTGGTTGTTTATTTTATTTATTTAAAGAGAAACTTAGA
>NW_027865375.1:0-253 GCF_054177405.1 Leptonychotes weddellii
TGAGACCAGACGAAATCCAGGTCTCCTACTCCTCCGCCATCTTGCTCCGCCCTGTTACCGAGTTTTGAATTCACTCTTGTTTTTGGTGCACAGGTATTCTCATGATCTAATGGAAATGTACATTTTAAGATCAGTGTGCTCATTGTAATGATTCTTCTTTTAATAACCTGAGTGAATTGGTACTGGGATTCACAAGGATATTTTTTTTTTTTAAAGATTTTATTTATTTATTTGAGAGAGAGAGAGAATGAGA
>NW_027865376.1:0-253 GCF_054177405.1 Leptonychotes weddellii
AAATGTTCCAAATCTCTTTAAGGAAAAAGAAAAAGAAAAAGAAAAAAAAACTCCATGGACTCTGGGCCTCCAGCTCGGGTGCAGAGGTCAGAAGGCTCCCGGTGGCTCAAGGAGGAAACGTTGGTGAACACCAGAGGGTTGGCACAGCCCACCGCACGGAGCCAGGGCAGAAGGAGAGGCAGTGTCCAGAGCCAGGGAGCGCCAGACTGCCAAGGACCTTCTCTGTGAGTGCAGAGGTGGGAGAAGCAGCAGA
>NW_027865377.1:0-253 GCF_054177405.1 Leptonychotes weddellii
AAGAGTAAGCCTCCCTAGAATTTGGGAATTAAGAAGTAAAGGAAGCACTCTTTCTCCCCAGCTTTATTCAGATATAATCAGTATAACTTATGTAAGCTTATGGTGTCCAATGTGATGATTTGATACATGTACATATTGCAAAATGTTTACCACAGTAAGGTCAGTTAGCACATCCCTTACCTGATATAATTACCATTTTGTTGTTGCTATGGTGAGAAAGTTTAAAATCTACTTTCATGGCAACTTTCAAGTG
>NW_027865378.1:0-253 GCF_054177405.1 Leptonychotes weddellii
AGATTCAAATATGTAAGAGATTAACATGACAGCAAAGGATGAGAGATTCAAGACTTTTGTGCTAACCAATTCTTCAATACAATGTGTCTTGCTGATTAAGTTGGACAAAAATGTTTTCCTGTATGAATGCTTTTGTCCCTCTTGCATACAATCCTTCTGGACTAAAAGGTTTGGATGAAAATAGGGAATTTAAAAAAAAATGTAAAGTTCATTATTGAAAGGGACATATTGATAGCAACAATACCGGAAAATG
>NW_027865379.1:0-253 GCF_054177405.1 Leptonychotes weddellii
TGTTTAGAAAAATGGTTTGTATAACAACAAGGAGTCTCTTTGTACGGATAGAAGAGTCCTGTATCCTAATTGAGGTGATGGTTCCATGCATTTACACATCTGATGAAATTTCATAGAGCTGGGGCGCCTGGGTGGCTCAGTCCGTTAAATGTCTGCTTTTGGCTCTGGTCATGATCCCAGGGTCCTGGGATCGAGCCCCGCATCGGGCTCCCTGCTCGGCGGGGGGCCTGCTTCTCCCTCTCCCACTCCCCCT
>NW_027865380.1:0-253 GCF_054177405.1 Leptonychotes weddellii
GTGATGATGATACTATTCTCCAAACAGATCATACTGAAAGTACAGCATGGGGATTTCAAGTCTTTCTACTTGAGGGACATTACTCACATATTAATTAAAGAAAACGTGGCATAACTCTCTGGGGGAAATAGGAAATTGTAACCTTCAGAAGCAGGCAAAAGATGAAGAAATCCCAGCATATTAAACACAAATGGTCGGGTGCCTGGGTGACTCAGTTGGCTAAGCGACTGCCTTCGGCTCAGGTCAAGATCCT
>NW_027865381.1:0-253 GCF_054177405.1 Leptonychotes weddellii
TTTGCAGAGGACGGAGCCGTCCCCACCCAGGTGCCTTGGCCCCCAGCTCCCCCCGGTTCTGCCCAGAGCATAAGTGACCGGCGGCCCCACTCCGTCTTGCAGTGGAGCGTGACCGCACCCTGGGCCACCAGGAGCCCCACTGGAAGGAGTTCCGCTTCGACCTGACCCAGATCCCAGAGGGCGAGGCAGTCACGGCCGCTGAGTTCCGGATTTACAAGCTGGCCAGCGCCCACCTGCTCAACAGGACCCTGCA
>NW_027865382.1:0-253 GCF_054177405.1 Leptonychotes weddellii
TGGATGTGGGGGTGACCAGCCTGACAGGTGAGGAAGGAGATGGGTTGCTATGGTGGCTTTCCTGCCTCCCTTCTCCCTTATTCTGATCCCAGTCCCTGGTTTTCTTTGGGGGCCTACCACGTTCTAACTCCCCTCCACCCTTTCCAGAAGTGAAGTCATGCCACATGACCCAAGATGGCCCAGTGAGACTCCATCCTATTGCTAAGACTAAGGAGGAAAAAAGAAGCCCTCTGTGTTGCCTGTGCTGGCCGAG
>NW_027865383.1:0-1851 GCF_054177405.1 Leptonychotes weddellii
GAGGAAGGGAAAGGATGAGTGAGAAAGCGGGGGGCGGAGGGGGGAGGAGACAGAAAGAAACTGAAAGTCTCATTTGTAAAATAGTTCCTTACATTGAAAATCTAAGTCATAAGTGTGTGCTCACAGAAGATGCTCTAACTCTGTTAGATTTCTGAAAATGGAAAAATGCCTGAATTATTATCTATCCATATTTCACATCTATTGCTAAGTGACTAGCTTAATCGGATGCATATCAGTTGGTGTTTAAGCCACACAGAACTGTGAGAGCTGATGGCTACACGTATTAAATCAGCAAATATTTATCGAGCTCCTTGTAGCTGTGCTTTAGGTGCCGGCGACAGAGAAGTGACCATGGTCTCTGTCATTTTGGGGCTTATTTTCTAATGGGCAGGTGCCCTAAATGTGTTTTTTAACACTCAAAGTCAGTGTTGCAGCTGGGGAAACAAGGCATTGTATAATAAGTAACTTCTTGTTCTTTTAAGTTAAATTACGCATACCCAGTTGCAAGCAAGGGCAAAATACTCACCTGCTCTACTCCTATATTTTATGCTCATTTCCTCTCATCTCATGGAGAGAATGTGTGGTTGGAAGGCAAAGCACACTGGAATTAGATGAATGTAAATATGAGTTTTATTTATAACACTTATGAACTGTCAATCCACAGCAGTCTGTTTTCCTCTTCCTTTAAGCGCAGATAAGAATCAATACTTCACAAAGTAATGAAGATTTAGTGAGACAAAATATGTAAAATATATAGAGTGCCTTGGACATAGTACATGGTCAGTAAATGCTGCTTCTCATTTTTCTTCCTCTTACCTTCTTTTTCTTCTGTTCTTTGCTACCGTGAAAGACAGACATAGTCAACACTGAAGGTGGGGCAATGCAATTTAGGCTTCTTTCTTTTTTCTCTGTTATAAGCCCAATGTGCTGATGATGAAGCACCCAGGAGACATGAGATACTCCTTTGTGGCATTCACCGCAAAAGCAGTTGTTTAATTTTAAGTATTTCTTCCAACATTTTTTTCCCAGCTCAATTTAAAGTTTGTTTCATTTCCAAATCAGAAGGCTTCTAACATTGACTGAATGCTTATATGTGCATACTTATTAGCATTACATATGCCTGGTGGAACGGTTAGATTTTTTTTTAAATATTCCTTTAACAAGGAGTATAGGAGGCACTGTGATGCACTGGTTACCTGTTCCAAGGTCAAGTCCCCACACTGTAGGTAGCATGAATCTAATGAGTAGTCAATGTGGGGACAAAGGACTAGCTCCCCTCATGGAAACTAAGATAAGTCTAAAGGACCATCCTACATGGGGTGGGCTGAGGCCACACTGTGACCGTTCAACTTCTCCTCTGCCTTACCCTGATTCCTTCCTTTCTCCTGCGGGTGTTGCTTGAGAGAACACACTCCAGGAACCTTCCTCTACACTAATCACCATCTCAGAGGCTCTTTTCCTGGGAAACTGACCTTCAATAAAGTGTCATATCTTTTTCATTCCACTCACTGACATCACCGTCCTGCTCAGATTCCATGTCTGGCATCAATTTCATAACTTAGAATCATGTGGCGACATCTAAACACAGAGCAGTACTTCACAGCAATCAGAATACACAAATGATCGCTACATTATAACCACCTGTATGCATCCCATGAACCTATTACTGAGGCACAGAAGCCAGATACAAAAGAGCACATTTATTTGTTTATTTATTTGACAGAGAGAGAGAGACAGCGAGAGAGGGAACACAAGCAGGGGGAGTGGGAGAGGGAGAAGCAGGCTTCCCGCCGAGCAGGGAGCCCGATGTGGGACTCGATCCCAGGACCCTGGGATCATGACCTGAGCCGA
>NW_027865384.1:0-253 GCF_054177405.1 Leptonychotes weddellii
GGGTACTCCAGACAGCAAGCAGCATGCTAACACTTGAAAGGAGACAGTACATCCACAAAGGTGAATGAAGAGACTAAGCAGACAACAAACAGCCAACAAATCAAAGAAAATAACAAAATGAGACACCAGAAAACAAAATGATCTAGGTTGGCTATGTTTTAAGTATTTGGCTAATATGTTTTATTAGATTTCTTTCTTTTTCCTTAAAGATTTTATTTTTAAGTAATCTGCACACCCAACGTGGGGCTTGAAC
>NW_027865385.1:0-253 GCF_054177405.1 Leptonychotes weddellii
CCTGTCTGGGTCACATGCAGACTTGCACGCAACCACCCGCATGTGTATATGAATAGCCCACTTCAGTTCTCTGTGTTGTTTCCTTTGCTTCACCGTTTAGACGGCACAACGTGCCCCCGCTTACACATGGAGACCACCAGCCACAGGGACCCTGGAGAGGATGTGGGAAGGCAACTCAAGAATAACTGCATTAGAAGAAGAACTTTCCATGGGCGTTCAGTGGGAGTAACGTCCTTTAAGGGACATTGAGTCC
>NW_027865386.1:0-253 GCF_054177405.1 Leptonychotes weddellii
CACCTCTCTGTGCTCCGTCGCCCTCACCAGCTCGTCCCCTTCCCTGGCGCGGCAAGCTTCCCCGCATCCGACCTTCCCAGCTGCTGCTCCCTGCCCCAAAGCCCTTGCCCATCTCTGCTGCCTCAGCAACACTTCCTCATCCTCCCAGGCCCTGAACCCTTGCCCCCTCCCACCCATAAACCCTGCACAAATGGGGCGCACTTCTGGTTCTTTGCCAGGCCTCCCAAAGGCTCCTGCTGCATTTCACTGAAAT
>NW_027865387.1:0-253 GCF_054177405.1 Leptonychotes weddellii
TGTTCACTTGTCTCTAAGTATTTTCTGATTTCCCTTATTATTTCTTCTTTGACCCATTGGTAGTTTAAGACTGTGTTATTTAATTTCCACAACTTCCCGAATTTTCTGGTTTTCCTACTGTTCTTGATTTCTAACGTCAACCTGTTGTGGTCAGAGAAGATACTTTGTATAATAGTTAACTTTTTAAGTCTGTTGACACCTCACTTGCCATCTGGTATATGGTCCACTCTGGAGAATGGCCTGTGTGCCCTTG
>NW_027865388.1:0-253 GCF_054177405.1 Leptonychotes weddellii
GGGACCCAGCAAGCAGGAAGTCAGACCTGTCTCTAGCAATCCATCCAGGAAGCCCGACAATAACCCTGTGACAGTTGGCCCAACGGCCAGAACTTGATCCATAACTGACAGCTTCCCTAATTTTGTCCCCACTGCCAACCTAGGACCCACCCTGGGAAGCCAAATCCGCCCCCGAGCCAGTGGTAAGGGCGACCCTCCTTGCGAGCCCAGTTCGGCTTCCCAGTGCCCGCGGCCTCTCAGGGTGCCCGGCGCT
>NW_027865389.1:0-253 GCF_054177405.1 Leptonychotes weddellii
TGAAAATACTCTTGTAGAGGTAATGGTGGGGGATGGACAGGAATGACTTTGGGAAAAAAAAAATAGTGCATCATGATGATCTTTGAGAAGGGAATGAGAAAATTATTGTTCTTACTCAAGTAATTCCAGAATATATAGTTGTCTATATTTCTATTTATACCTGCAATTCTTTTGTCACCAGAGATGCTTAAAGTAGTTATCTAGAATGTCCATCTCTTCTTCCACCAAGTGAGCCAATTAGTTAAGTGAAAGG
>NW_027865390.1:0-253 GCF_054177405.1 Leptonychotes weddellii
TGCCCTCATGATCCAGTAGTTGTTTATCTTTTTCTCAGCTTCTTTATTTTCCATCATTTGGTCTTCTATATCACTATATCACTAATTCTCTCTTCTGCCTCATTTATACTAGCAGTTAGAGCCTCCATTTTGATTGCATATGCATTTAGGCATATTTTGTGTATCTAAACTATACCTTGATACAGCTGTTAAAAAAAGAAGATTAATGTTTTTCTTTCATTTCCAGAGATCTTTATTACATTAATATAATTTT
>NW_027865391.1:0-253 GCF_054177405.1 Leptonychotes weddellii
GGTTTGGAGACTCCAAATGGGGTCATGTGCCAGAGATAGAAATGCTCAGTCACAGGCCAGGTGAGCAGAGAGTGCGGCCGGAGACCCAGGGAGAAAAGGGAATGATTGGCTGCATTTCTCTGGGGGCTCACTGAGGAGTGGGGCCCCGAGTTCTTGGCTCCTCTGGGGCAGAGATTGGGAGGCCACCATTTTCACTCTCATCCACCAAAGCTGTACCGAAAGCTTGCAGGGAACAAAATCTTCCGAGAGCAAA
>NW_027865392.1:0-253 GCF_054177405.1 Leptonychotes weddellii
CATTTTAAGCATTTTCAATGCCTGACAGGGCCAACAACCCTATCAAGCAAAACCTTTCTTTTTTTTTTTTTTTTTTTAAAGATTTTATTTATTTATTTGAGACAGAGAGAATGAGAGACAGAGAGCATGAGAGGGAGGAGGGTCAGAGGGAGAAGCAGACTCCCTGCCGAGCAGGGAGCCCGATGCGGGACTCGATCCCAGGACTCCAGGATCATGACCTGAGCCGAAGGCAGTCGCTTAACCAACTGAGCCA
>NW_027865393.1:0-1851 GCF_054177405.1 Leptonychotes weddellii
AACACCTTTCTGCATGACTCCATCCAGAACGTGTCTGATACCTGTCTTTTGCCCAACATACGCTGCAAGGCTAATCGGCATAACTGGAATCGCCAGAATAACTGCCACCAGAGTGCAAATCCTATTCGCATGACTTACTGCAATCTCACTGGAGGGACATATCCCGACTGCCGCTACAGTACCACTCCCCAGTACCAACGCTACACTGTTGCCTGTAACCCTCCTCAGCTGGGTGACCCTCGCTATCGTCTAGTTCCTGTACACTTAGACTAAGACTAAGGTTTCCATTACATTCCCTCTCACTTGGTGCAGTTTCTCTCATGATTTCTTCTGCCTTTTCTTTTTCTTTGTTGATTTCCATGGTTCCCATCGAAGAAGAAGGGGAGTGGGAGAATTAGAGTCCCCAAGATGCCAGAGCAGAGTTGCGGACAAAAGTGATCAGATACTTTTCCGCTTTGGAGCTGTGTTTTGAAAGAAGGCAAAGGAAGAGGGCAAAAAAAGACCCAGGTCCCCTATTTTTAATCTTGGAGATTCTGCTAAGCTTTATTGCATTGTGTTCACAGCAATAAAATCACTTTCTGTTGCATTGTAATGACCTTGAGTGTGTGTGTTTGGAATGCCTTTCACATCATTGTCAGCCTGGGGTCCTCTTGATTGCATTTGCCAACATTCTCAGGAGAACTATTTGGGCCCCAGGTGACTTTTGAGGTTATTCAACAACCCAAGGCTTCTGCCACGTCCCCCACCCCTGTGTCTTTTGGACTTTGGAGCAAGAAAGTTCGTCATCCCCTCAAACTCTGCTCAAGCCTTTTACATATTTCCCTTGAAACCATGGTCTATATTTATTTGGAGGTGGCATGGATACCTCATGGAGTGTCCATAGTATTTTCACGAACAGGTTCTAACCCTGACAACCGACACATCCTACATCTTTACTACTGGATCCCGTATTTCATCAGATAATGTTTTGAATATAAGTAGTAGTAGGGATAATAATCCACTGTTGCCTTAGTCAATTCTCCCATGATCTCTTGGAATGCATGAAGAGAAAGCAGAGATCAAGAAAGAAAGAAAAAAAAAAAAAGCACTGGGGAACGAAAAACATTCTTCCCTTACCTAAATACTGAAATATCACAGAAGTAATGGTGTTTTGGAACAGATATTGGATTTAGACACTGAAGGACAGGAGTTAAGTATTTGGCTGGGATGCACCTGGGTGGCTCAGTGGGTTAAGCTGTTAAGTCTCTGCCTTGGGCTCAGGTCATGATCTCCAGGCCCTTGATTCGAGGCCCTTCTAGCTCCCTGCTCATAAGGGAGCTTGTTTCTCCGTCTCCCACTGTCTCTCCTTCACCCTTGTGCTCATTCTCTCTCTCTGTCTCTCTCAAATAAGTAAAATCATAAAAAAAAAAAAAAGAATTTGGCTGGGATTAAGAATTTAGGTTCTAGGTGTAGGAGGGAAAATAATTTTCCCTTCATCATTCTAGGTTCTTGGATGAAACCCCCCTCCCAGATTAATAGGACAAATACTATTTTAATTATGTACCTACATATGGTAGCCCCATAAAAAATGAGACTAAAAGTCAGCTAGCCATCTGAGGCTTATGGATCTCTAGTCTGCTTTCAGAATTTCTCTTGGTCTACATTTTCTCAAAATAAGAAGCTTAATATAATTCTTATGCCAAAAAGGGACATTTTGGGTCAACATATTCTGTTACCCTTTATCAATCAATGACTGGATCCCTGTGAGATAGTAGAAAATATATATTGATTTCTCCCTCTGATTCTTGGCACAGAGCTCCTGAAACCCTTGTATATTCCTTTTTTTTTTTTTTTAAAGATTTTATTTATTTA
>NW_027865394.1:0-253 GCF_054177405.1 Leptonychotes weddellii
CCTTTGAAACATTCATTATACTTTAAATTATTGCCACGTCTAATTGAAATTCAGTTAACTTTCTTCCTTCCATTGTTTCCAAAGAGCTGTTTTTCTCTGTGTGTTTTGCACATAACTCTGCGGTGACACAGATGGAAAATCTAGTTAACACATTACGAGACGGGCTATGGTGTTCAAAGCAATGAACTCAATCAACTTAGAAACCCTTCGATGGCTGAGCAAGATTAAAACAGAGTTACAAAAGCAGAGCATC
>NW_027865395.1:0-253 GCF_054177405.1 Leptonychotes weddellii
GAGGGGATAGGGTCAGAGGGAGAAGCAGGCTCCCCGCCGAGCCGGGAGCCCGACGCGGGACTCGATCCCGGGACTCCAGGATCATGACCTGAGCCGAAGGCAGTCGCTTAACCAACTGAGCCACCCAGGCGCCCTCCCCGAGAGTATATTTTTTAAAATAGTAAATGATATGAGAAACAAAAGAAAACTATTAAATTTCTTTACTACTTACAGCCCATTAACAAGTCCTTGAAACAGGCAGAGTGACATTCTT
>NW_027865396.1:0-253 GCF_054177405.1 Leptonychotes weddellii
AAATGTCAAATGCACATGCCCTTTGACCCCACAACTCCATTTTAGGAACTTGTTCCATAGAAATCCCAGTACACATATATATGTAAGGATGCACAAGTAAATATATACAGGTGTGTTTGGTGTAGCACTGTGTGAGAAAGCAAAAATGTCTAAATTAAACTCAAATATCCAGAGAATCTACTACAACACAACAGAAGACAATATACATCTGCTCCATGGGATGAGGTCTCTGAAATACACAGGTAAAAATACA
>NW_027865397.1:0-253 GCF_054177405.1 Leptonychotes weddellii
CCCACCTCCTGATGCCCATTCTTGTATGTTTTTCAACTATAAAATCATGGCAGAAGACATTTGACAACTTGGTCCCTTTGTCTTTCAGGATAGATATGTACACAGAAGGTATGGCAGATTTGAATGAAATGATCATTGTTTTGCCTCTATGCCCACCTGACCAAAAAGATGCCAAGATTGCCCTGATCAAAGAGAGAACGACAGATCGTTATCTCCCCGTGTTTGAGAAAGTAAGTGGACTGGTGAGCGCTTT
>NW_027865398.1:0-253 GCF_054177405.1 Leptonychotes weddellii
ATAACCCAGGGCACTTCTTGGGGTAGGCATTGTTAATTCGTGCACCTTCCACTGTACTTGCTTTTCTGAGAAGGGAGAGTAGTAGTGCTTTTAAAATGTGTGGGGGCATTCTTGTGACCATTTAATAAATTTGCACCCAGGAGTGAGCATGAGCTGGAAGATGGGAATCTTCTGTCTCCTTGGTCATTCTCTATCACAGAAAGAACATCACATAAAACCCTGAGGAGATTATAATGTTTAAAGAAGCATATTT
>NW_027865399.1:0-253 GCF_054177405.1 Leptonychotes weddellii
ACAGACAAGATACTTGATGATTAATATCTGTATTAGTCACAGGTTTCCAGAGAAACAGAACCAATAGGATGTGATATGTAGATTTATATTAAGGAACTGACTCATGAGAAAGTGGAGGCTAGGCAGAATCTGTTGGGAAAACCTGACAAGTTGGAGACTTTTTCCTGAGAGTTGAAGCCTGAATGCTGTCTGCTGGAGAACCACAAAGTGCTGATGTATTGAAGTCAAAAGCAGCCTTTTCTCAGAATCCCTC
>NW_027865400.1:0-253 GCF_054177405.1 Leptonychotes weddellii
AATCGTTGTCATAATAAATAAACCTATTTTGACACATTATTAGTTAATTACAGCCTATATTTTATCCAGATTTCCTTAGATTTTGCCTAATGTCTTGTTTTATGATCCCATCTGGATACCAAATTGCACTTAGTCATCATGTCCCCTTAAGATTCTCTTGGTTGTGATAGTTTCTCAAACTTCCTTGCTTTCAATGGACTTGACTATTTTGAGGGGTACTGGTTAGGTATTTGTAAAATTCCCCTCGGTTAGG
>NW_027865401.1:0-253 GCF_054177405.1 Leptonychotes weddellii
ATGCAAAATATTTGCTGGATCACATCACCTTTCTCCCCCCATTGAACATGGCTTTTTTTTTTTTTTTTGATATATGTACTGTCTAAATTTAATCAGATTAACTTCTCTTTAATACATTTCTTATATCCCTAAAACTTGCTCTTCCAGAGTAAAGATTAAATTGTATAAAGATCTATGGTCTTCATAACATCTCTGCTTAAATAGTTTGTTGCTCTCTGGAATATATTATTGGGAAAGATTATATGATACTCCT
>NW_027865402.1:0-253 GCF_054177405.1 Leptonychotes weddellii
AGATTAGCAAGTTCCCCAGGATGTTATGACACCACTGAAGGTCAAGAACCACCGTAGTAGCACACAACCAAGTGGGCTCAAGAGGGCAGGAAGGAAATTATTATCTCTAAAACACCCAGCAGACTCAGAACAAGAAAGTTCCCTTCATAATTACATTTTGCCTGGGGCATGTCCTACATTGCTACCTAGTTAAAAAAAATTTTTTTTTTTATCTTTGCTTTTTCCCCTTCCACTTTTCTTGATAAATGATGAC
>NW_027865403.1:0-1851 GCF_054177405.1 Leptonychotes weddellii
TCATGTCGTTGTATGGTGACAGATGGTAGCTACACTTGTGAGCAGAGCATGACATATAGGCTTGTCACATTACTATGTTGTACACCTGACACTAACATGACACTGTGTGTCAACTATACTCCAAATTTTTTAAGTTTATTTATTTATTTATTTATTTTTTTTTTTAAAGATTTTATTTATTTATTTGAGAGAGAGAGTGAGAGAGAGAAAGAGCACAAGAGGGGGAGCGGGAGGGGGAGAAGCAGACTCCCTGCCGAGCAGGTAGCCCGATGTGGGACTCGATCCCGGGACTCCAGGATCATGACCTGAGCCGAAGGCAGTCGCTTAACCAACTGAGCCACCCAGGTGCCCTAAGTTTATTTATTTTTAATAATCTCTACACTCAACATGGGACTCAAACTCATGACCCCGAAATCAAGAGTCACAGGCTTTACCAACTGAGCCAGCCAGGTGCCTCTTAAAAAAATTTTTTTTTCAGGGGCACCTGGGTGGCTCAGTTGGTTAAGCGACTGCCTTCGGCTCAGGTCATGATCCTGGAGTCCCGGGATCGAGTCCCACATCGGGCTCCCTGCTCGGCGGGGAGTCTGCTTCTCCCTCTCCCACTCCCCCTGTTTGTGTTCCCTCTCTCGCTGTCTCTCTCTGTCAAATAAATAAATAAAATCTTTAAAAATAATAATAATAATAAATAAATAAATAAAACATTGAAGAGCTTGGGGCGCCTAGCTGGCTCAGTCAGTACAGCATGTAACCATGTGACTCTTGATCTCAGGTTCATGCGTTGGAGAGCCCCATGATGGAGGTAGAGTTTACTTAAGGGGCACCTGGGTGGCTCAGTCGTTAAGCGTCTGCCTTTGCTCAGGTCGTGATCCTGGGGTCCTGGGACTGAGCCCCACATCAGGCTCCCTGCTCGGTGGGAAGCCTGCTTCTCCCTCTCCCACTCCCCCTGCTTGTGTTCCCTCTCTCACTGTGTCTCTGTCAAATAAATAAATAAAAACTTAAAAAAAAAATCTGAACAGCTTGAAGAAAACAGAAATGGCTATCTAAGTAATGGAGAGGCCAAAAAGGAAATAATCAACATATAAAACTCCTCTTTTCTTTTTTTCAATATTTTATTTAGTTATTTGAGAGAGAGAGAGAGAGTACAAGGGGTGGAGAGAGAAGCAGAGGGAGAGGGACAAGCAGACTGGGAGCCCAACTCGGGGCTGGATCTCATAACTCTGAGATCATGACCTGAGCCGAAATCAAGAGTTGCACACTAAGCCACCCAGGAAGCCCCTGAAACTACTCTTAAATAGAAACTTTTCTATGTAATGTTAAAAAAAATTTTTTATGGGCGCCTGGCTGGCTCAGTTGGAAGGGCATGTGATTCTTGATCTTTGGGTCATGAGTTTGAGCCTCATGTTGGTGTAGAGATTACTTAAATTAAAAAAAAAATTAATAAATAAAAATAAATTTCAAGGTACACAGATCTGGGGAGAAAAACAAAGCAAGTTTTTGAACGATTGATATTTTTACAATAAACAAAAGCTCATACAAATTGACAAGAACAGTGACATTTCTATAGATAAATGGGGTTGCCTGGGAGGCTCAGTCAGTGGAGCTTCTGACTCTTAATTTTGGCTCAATTTGTGATCTCAGGGTTGTGATCAAGGTCATGAGATTGAACCCCGCATCAGGCTCCGCACTCAGCAGGGATCTACTTGAAATGCTCCCCATCTCCCTCTGCTGTCCGCCCCCCACCGGCTTGCACGCTCTCTCTCCCTAAAATAAATAAAATCTTTTTGAATGAAAGAAGGAAAGAAGAAAGAAAGAAAGAAAGAAAGAAAGAAAGAAAGAAAGAAAGAAAGAAAG
>NW_027865404.1:0-253 GCF_054177405.1 Leptonychotes weddellii
CCAGTGGGACTTGCCCTGCGGGGGCTGGGACACCGGCGCTCTGCATTCAGGCCAGGAAACCAGGACCAGGCTCGAGGTCAGAGTCCCCATGACTTTCACAGCAAATTTCTGTCTAACACAGAAACACTGTGTTGCAATCAGAGGAAGTATCAGGAGGACAAACCCTCGGGGCCCCCACGCCAGAGACGGCCGCTGACACTTCGCAGCATCCTCTGCGGGGAGGATGGACTAGCCTTTCCCGTCCTGGGTCTCC
>NW_027865405.1:0-253 GCF_054177405.1 Leptonychotes weddellii
ATTCGTTGGACACACGCTTCCCCAAGGCAAGGCAGGCTTCAGGCCCTGTTGTAGGCACAGGGCTCGAGGCCAAGCAAGACCCACATGCTCCTTGCCCGCTGCCCAGGCCAGTCTCCAGAAGACCGGCGTGAACGTGATGGACGGGCACCTTTAGTGTGTTCCCTGGACTGCCCCCCGGTTTGGCCGGGGGCCTCGCGTCCCGGCCCCTCCCTGTCCTTGTCCCTGCAGTGCGGGACTGGGGGGGTATGTGCAG
>NW_027865406.1:0-253 GCF_054177405.1 Leptonychotes weddellii
GGCACGTTCTGCATGGAGCACTGGGTGTTGTGCACTAACAATGAATCATGGAAAACTTCATCTAGAACTAATGATGTAATGTATGGGGATTAACATAAGAATAAAAAAAAAAAAAGCTACAGAATTCTGTGACAATCAAAGGAAATCTAAATAAATGGAATGCTACTCTAAAAAAAAAAAAAAGAAATGTGTGCAACTTTATATGTCATATTGGGTTACATTTAAATAAACTTATATAAATAAGATCAGAGGA
>NW_027865407.1:0-253 GCF_054177405.1 Leptonychotes weddellii
ATACTGACTGGTGATTCTGGAGCTTTCATTTGATAAACCATTCATATTTCTTTCTTTTTTTTTTTTTTTTAAAGATTTTATTTATTTATTTGACACAGAGAGAGACAGTGAGGGAGGGAACACAAGCAGGGGGAGTGAGAGAGGGAGAAGCAGGCTTCCCGCCGAGCAGGGAGCCCGATGCGGGGCTCGATCCCAGGACGCTGAGATCATGACCTGAGCCGAAGGCAGTCGCTTAACCAACTGAGCCACCCAG
>NW_027865408.1:0-253 GCF_054177405.1 Leptonychotes weddellii
GCCTTTCCATGTGTCAGTAATTGTGCTCAAAGTTCTTCTCCAAGAACTTTTTTTTTAAATAAAAAGGGTTGATTTTATTTGTAACACAAATGAGATAAAGATATTAGTTGTGCCCCAAACTTTTAGCTTACTAGGCTTATATAGGTTTTTTTTTTTTGCACAAAACACTTTTTTATTGTTATGTTAATCACCATACATTACATCATTAGTTTTTGATGTAGTGTTCCATGATTCACTGTTTGTGCATAGCACC
>NW_027865409.1:0-253 GCF_054177405.1 Leptonychotes weddellii
TTTTTCTCTACAGGTTGATCTACAGAATTTTAGAAAAGCTCTTCAAATGTACTCTTAAAACGGTTATATTTTCCACAGTTTGGCTATTGTGCACATTGCTGCTATAAACATCGGGGTGCACGTACCCCTTCGGATCCCTACTTTTGTATCTTTGGGGTGAATGTCCATCAACAGATGAATGGATAAAGAAGATGTGGTATATATATACAATGGAATATTATGCAGCCATCAAAAGGAATGAGATCTTGCCATT
>NW_027865410.1:0-253 GCF_054177405.1 Leptonychotes weddellii
AGAAGAAGAAAAGCTGTCAAGTTCCAGATCCATAAGTGAAGGTTGGCAGATTTTTCTGCCTAAAAATTAAAATATTTTATACAAGGGAAGTGACTATTATAAAATAGAGAAAAGGTGGGTGGAGCAAGATGGCGGAGGAGTAGGAGACCTGGATTTCGTCTCCTCTCAGGAATTCAGCTGGATAGGGATCAAACCATTCAGAACACCTACAAACTCAACAGGAGATGGAAGAAAAGAAGAGCAACAACTCTCT
>NW_027865411.1:0-253 GCF_054177405.1 Leptonychotes weddellii
ACATATGTCTCCCTACAGCTTCCGAACCCTGAGTGCAGACCCCATATCATACTGGATGTAATCCTGGGTCCTAGGGAACCCAGCAGACAGTCCCCCAGCATACAACTGCACTTCCAGAAACAAAGACATCGAATTACATTAACTGTGGCCTACAATAGAAAATCAGTATCAAGAGTATCTGCTAGATGTTAATTTGAATAATGCAGAGTGAAGGTTCTCTCTGGACTTGGCAACCTACAGACAGTGAGGCGCA
>NW_027865412.1:0-253 GCF_054177405.1 Leptonychotes weddellii
AGAAGAGTGGGATCTGTGCTAAAAGAAGTCAGGAGGGTAAAGTCAAAAGCCCCTCATGATCTGACCTCATGGTCAGCTTAGCACCTCACTACTTGGTGTCCCACCTGGAACCTTACATCATAGCAACACCAGTCTCCTTGCACTTTCTAGCACACGCCATTATGTCTTGCTCATGGTTTTCAACACCCCTTTCCTGGGATGTCTATACCTTCTTTGCTTGGATAATGCCTACTCATCCTGCTAGATTCAGTTC
>NW_027865413.1:0-253 GCF_054177405.1 Leptonychotes weddellii
CATCAGCAGACAAATGGATAAACAACGGGGGTATATTCATACAATGCAATATTGTTCAGTTGTAAAAAGGAACAAAGTATTGATACATATGTTACAACATGGATGATCCTTGAAAACATTATGTTAAGTGAAGATAGCCAGTCACAGAAGACCACATACTATATGAGTCCATTCATATGGAAGTTCAGAATATGGAAATATATAGAGAAAGAAAGTAAGTTCCTGTTGCTTAGGGCTGGATAAGGGGATGAGG
>NW_027865414.1:0-1851 GCF_054177405.1 Leptonychotes weddellii
AAATTCAGTCCATACTATAAAAAAATGGCAAGAAATAATTGCTTTAGAGACAGGCAAACCGGGTGAGAACCTGGTCACTACTCATTCGCTGTGTTACCTTGGCTAGGTCACACTTAACTTCTTTGCACCTCAGTAGTACAAGCATTAGTAATATTTGTATAATGTGCTACGAATTCTAAAGTACCCCACATTTATCCCATTTAATGATATTAATATATAATGAATGCATACAGCTTTGCAGGTGGAGGGGTTCAGAACAAGTCTCCCCAAAATGTACTACTTTGGCATGTGAACTATTTTGAGCTGAAAGCAATCAAGACCCTGCAGGCTTAAGAGAAATTTTCTACCCTTCCTTAAATACCTAGAAGAATCTAAATGGAGGGGGTTTGCCAGAATAAGAGTTACTATCAGAGATAAGTTTTATCTGAATGACTTACCTGTATGGCAGGGCAAATATCTAATTATTAATCTCTTCTTCTTATTGCCCTCCTCCCCTTTGAAGCCCCAGGCCCCTACCCCATTCCTTAGCTCAAGATGGCATATATACCTCATTTAACTTTTCCATTATTGAATCCCTCATATACGTAAGGGTTCCCATACATACAAAATTACATTTGTTTTTCTCCTGTTCATCTGTCTCATGTCATTTTACTTCTTCAACCAGCCAGAAGAACCTTTGAAATTTAGGCATGGTCTCATTTAAATCACAGAACGTCTGTAAGGGAGGTACTTTTGTTATGTCCATTTGACAGATGATAAAATCAAGGCTTAGAGAAGTTAAGAAATGTCTTCCCCAAGGTGTACAGAAATGACAGAAACATGTGTGAATAGCTCCCAAGTCTGTTCACTCAACCATTATGCTCTCATTGCCATCATTTAGTTATTTCATTTACTTTATACTCTTTTATAAAATAAGATCTCCGACTCTTGCAGGATTATAATGCATTTACAATGCCCAGCACAGTGTCTGGTATCTGGCACATGGTTAGCATGCATTATATGGTACCAAAGAGGAGGAAGGGCAAGGGAATGGGGAACGAAGAGAAAGAAATAGTATCCCCACCTCCACCCAGGAGATTTGATTCAGCTGCTCAGCCTTTCCGGGTGGCTCCAGGCTCTCCAAGTGTAGATGAAACCCGAGCTGACTAATACCATAGCTTTACCCCCATGTGGCTGTTGAACACTTTGAAGTGTGGTCAGTCCAAATTAAGATGTGCTAAAAATATAAAATACACACCAGATTTCAAAGACATAGTATAAAAAAGAATGTAAAATATCTCACTGATAATTTTATATAGATTACACATTGAAATAATGATATTTTGAGTATATTGAGTTAAATGACATACTGTATTTTAATGTGGTTTTTCACTTTTTCAATGTGGTTACCAGAAAATTTCAAAATGCATGTATGTCCCACATTGTATTTCTACTGGACAGCACTGAAAGAGAGATTTGTCTGTGCAGGCCTTCTTCTACTTCCAAAGAGCAGGTTTTTAACAGTAGCTCCGGTTCAAGCTGTTACACCACTGTCATGCATAGTAGGCCACTTCGACAGGTCCCTTCCTCATGTTGGTGAGATTACCTTCACCAACTTGAATCTACTCTTTGTCAACTGAAACTCTGTCTCATGCTTTAGAATTGGAAATATTGGGGCACCTGGGTGGCTCAGTTGGTTAAGCGACTGCCTTCAGCTCAGGTCATGATCCTGGAGTCCCGGGATCGAGTCCCGCATCGGGCTCCCTGCTCAGCAGGGAGTCTGCTTCTCCCTCTGACCCTCCCCCCTCTCATGCTCTCTCTCTCTCATTCTCTCTCTCAAATAAATAAATAAAATCTTTAAAAAAAAAAAAA
>NW_027865415.1:0-253 GCF_054177405.1 Leptonychotes weddellii
GGGAAAGCGGGGTGCAGCATGGCCCGCCCACACAGACGCCTGGTGGTGAAGACCAGTCGGGCCCGGGGTGTGGTGCAGACGGGCAGCCAGCCTGGGAGAGGCAGGTAAAAACCACGTCCTGAGCAGAAACTGGACGGTCACTTCAAGTTGTTCTAGAAATGCGTCCATGGGGAAAAACATTTATAGCCGAGATGAATTTCGTTAGGTGTTTGTTGGTGGTATTGGCCCCCTTTGGTGGAAAGGCTCCAAGGCC
>NW_027865416.1:0-253 GCF_054177405.1 Leptonychotes weddellii
TTTTTTTTTTAAGATTTTATTTATTATTTATTTATTTATTTATTTATTCATTTATTTATTTTATTTGAGAGAGAGAGAGTGCACAAGCAGAGGGAGGAGCAGAGGGAGGGAGGGAGAATATGAATCAGACTCCATGCTGAGTATGGAGACCTACACAGGGCTCCATCCCACGATTGTGAGATCATGACCTGAATGAAAACCAAGGGTTTGATGCTTAACCAACTAAGTCACCTGGTCTCCCCTCACTCTCACT
>NW_027865417.1:0-253 GCF_054177405.1 Leptonychotes weddellii
TTCTCTGAGTAAGGCTGTGGTCCCCTTGGCTGTTTCGTTGCTCCTTAATGGGGCGTCAGCACTGTTTCCACCCACAGACCCAGAGTTTGTCCACTTGCCTGTCATGGTCCGTGGGTGCTGGGGCCTCCCCAGGGGACAGGTGAAGGCACAGGAAGTTAGGAAGGCGGTGGGGAGCCAGACCAGGGAAGAAGTTCTCAGCGGTGCCCTGTAGGGGGGTCTCCTGTCCCGCAGGTGGTGGTCAAGGCCCCGGCCA
>NW_027865418.1:0-253 GCF_054177405.1 Leptonychotes weddellii
GTGTCTCTTGAGTGGGTCATTCCCGAAGCACGGAGGGGCCTTGTGATCACTGCCCACGTGGTTCTGCGCCTCTTACCAGCACCGTGGTCCCCCTGCCAGCTGGGAGGGCGGTGACTCTCTCCTGCTAGCCACGGGCTCTTAACCAGGGCCGGGTTCCTCCAGCAAGGGGCCGTCCCAGCGTCACAAGCTCCGTGTGTGGGGACGGTCCTGGTAGATGCTGCTCACCGTCTGGCCTCGTGCTGGTCGATGACCT
>NW_027865419.1:0-253 GCF_054177405.1 Leptonychotes weddellii
CTTAGCATGGCAACTCAGTATCACACAATGTGATGCTATTCAAAAGTGGGGGGAGGGGGAGGAAAACCAGTACAACCACACATAAGGAAAATGTCAGGAAATTTGGAAGGGAAGAGGTAAGAGAAAAAACTTAACAAAAAAAATCCCAATGGAATTTTTCCATCAAAGGAATTAGAAATGCCATCTTGGTTTTGTGCGCACGCGCGTGTGTGTGTTCTACGGTTTGCGAATACTTCATCATGTTTTCAGTCAG
>NW_027865420.1:0-253 GCF_054177405.1 Leptonychotes weddellii
TGATGGGTATTAAAGAGGGCACGTTCTGCATGGAGCACTGGGTGTTATGCACAAACAAACAATGAATCATGGAACACTACATCTAAAACTAATGACGTAATGTATGGGGATTAACATAATTAAAAAAAAGAATTCGAAAAACAAAGTGAATTAGTGAACCCTAATGTAAAAAAAAACCGCTATACCTACCATCCATATACTGTAAATATGTAAACTTTAATATCAAATCAGAATTTAATGTCAATGGCAGTAA
>NW_027865421.1:0-253 GCF_054177405.1 Leptonychotes weddellii
CTTGGATTTAGCTCTTGATAAATAAAGCCAAATGATTAGAATTTAAAAAGAAAGAGAGGGAGAGAGAGAAGGAAGGAGAGAAGGAGTGGGGGGAGAGAGGAAGTGAAGGAAAGAAAGAAAGAAAAAATTTTTTCTTAAGTACTGCACTTGGCTTCTGTAATTCTAAACTGTGGCTTTCGATATTATTGTCTCTATCTGTCTATCTATCTATCTATCTATCTATCTATCTATCTATCTATCTATCTTTTATCTA
>NW_027865422.1:0-253 GCF_054177405.1 Leptonychotes weddellii
GAATACCTCCCGAAGTCCTCTAACCTCCTCCAGAACACAGCACGTGTGGGCCTGGGGCCACCAGGCAGCGCTCACAGCCCAGCCCTGCACGTGTCCTCTGCTGGCCAGGAGGTCCGGCTCCCACTGCCCCATCGGGGGGACGTGATGACTCCTGATCCACTTGGTAAGTTGTGTCGCTTCCCTGCTAGGACGCTCCAATGAACATCAAGCGTTTTCACCAGCTCCTTACCACCTGTCACAGGCTCTGCTGCCT
>NW_027865423.1:0-253 GCF_054177405.1 Leptonychotes weddellii
CTGTGTAGTGAGATCATATGCAATTTTTAAAATTTTATCCCTGTACATCTTATCATTCTTGAATTTTCCTACTGGGACCTACTATTAATCTGTTCCCACACCTTTAAGTTATATGCACAAGGAGAAATTCAAGAGTAGAGAAAGGTTGTTTGGGCACATTGCTCAGTTATATCACCAAGAGGGCCTTGTAAAGTAATCCAAAGTAATATGAGGTGCCGAAGTAAGTACTGGAAGCATAACAGGTCAAAGTTAC
>NW_027865424.1:0-253 GCF_054177405.1 Leptonychotes weddellii
ACCATCTCTCTCTTCAAATGAGATCAGGTTAGCAAATGATAGAACAGCTTTTTGTTTTGTTTTGTTTTGTTTTGTTTTTTTTAAGGCAAAACAAACTTCCCTAAGCTTGAATTTATAGTTATTTAAAAAGAAAACAAGCAAAAAAAAACAAGACACAAGAAAAAAAATATCCTGGGCAATAAAAAATTATTTTAAACAAGCTTTGGAGCCACGTTTTGTCTAAACAGCCTCCTAATGGCGCCTTTTAATTTAT
>NW_027865425.1:0-1851 GCF_054177405.1 Leptonychotes weddellii
TCCATCGTCTCTCATGGTTCGTCTCCCCCTCTGATTTCCCCCCCTTCATTCTTCCCTTCTTACTATCTTCTTTTTTTTTTTTTAACATATAATGTATTATTTGTTTCAGAGGTACAGGTCTGTGATTCAACAGTTTTACACAATTCACGGCGCTCACCATAGCACATATCCTCCCCAATGTCACCTTTTATTAGCTGATGCTCCCGATTTCTGTATCTCTTCTATATACCAATAGAGAAAGGAAAAAAAAAAAAAAAACACTGCAAAGCATGAGATTTCCTAGTTTCTGCTCTTGGGTAAAGGGGAAGCAAACCAAGAAACTACACTCTGAAATGGTCAAAATCAGTATCTTCATATACAAAACACATCACATTATTACTAGGAGAAGCCACTCACAAAGTGAAGAACTGAAGTTCCTGTGTAACCTCAGGCTGTAAGTTCCTCTCTTGAGTCCCAATGACAGAGCGCCTACCAACTTGTATTCTTTTTGAAACTGTATTAAAGGATGCACTAAGTTTGAGTCAGTGACTGTCAATTTATTTGGGATAAAAAAAATCACATTCTCTCTGTTGACATTATTAAACTGCCTTGATGAAGTAAGATAAACACTGGATTTGCTTATGCTTACTTTGGCCTATGGTTTTAAAGTTTTAACCAACTTCAAATAAGTTCTACAAATTCATCTAAAACACTGCAAATTTCAGGTCATCTCGAGGTTAAGTTAAGCTGATAAGAAGAAAAGGCATTTATATTCCTGAAATAAACACATATGAAGTATGGCAATTCATAAGATAGGAAATACATCAGAAAAGAACCAAAGTAATGAAAGAAAACTTAATTTTAGTTTCATTCATGCAAATTTCTAGGTCTCTGACCTTGGCATATATTCCTTAGCTCCTTGGGCCTCAGTTTCTTCATATGGAAGACAAGAAGGCTGGACCAGATAAACTCTATAGTTCCTTAAAATTCTTAAATTCCAAACTTAAACAAATTTATCAGAGTTTTAAAGAAAAAACATAATTACAGGTATTTAAGCCCTGAAATGACTAAATTGGCCTATTACAACAATATGCAATACTACTAAAAACATTTCACTTTGGCTTAAAATGTTACTCTACTTTAATAAGAGTGCTACCCAGCTAGTAAGCAAATACCTGTACAGCGAAAATATTTTTACAGCAAGCATAAACAGTTTGACAGTAATTTGTATCATTCTCACGGGAAAATAACTTCTCCAATCTCATCTTTCTAGTCTATGTAGCACTGCCAATTTATAGGCATATAAAATTCGAAATCTCTTCTGTGCATCAATTATAACTTACGCAGCTCCCTGAGCAGCATTTAAAAAGCAAAGAAGTGCAAACAATATTCTGCTTGCTGACATAGTAAAAAATTTAGCTAACATAGCTTTAGAACTTCACAATTTAACTGCAATCAAATATCCTCTTTTCAAGAAAGTAAAACGACTAGGGTAATATCCTAAGTATAAAACTCCGTGTCTAACTAAACCATACCTGAAATTATCTAGCTAATTACCCAACAAAACGGGCTGCAAGGTGGAAACCTAGCTAATAATATTTTTCCTTGTTATCAAGGTACTAGAAGTCATAAAATCCTACATTTTATTTTTTAAAAAGAAATGCACTTAAAATCAAGAAATAGGGGCATCCATTTGCAACGACGTGGATGGAACTGGAGGGTATTATGTTGAGCGAAATAAGTCAAACAGAGAAAGACATGTATCATATGACCTCACTGATATGAGGAATTCTTAACTGCAGGAAACAAACTAAGGGTTGCTGGAGTGGGGAGTGGGGTGGGAGGGATGGGGTGACTGGGTGATAGACACTG
>NW_027865426.1:0-253 GCF_054177405.1 Leptonychotes weddellii
AAAGTCACACAACCAGATTATCTTAGACAAAGATTCATTGGCGCCATTAAAACATATCTACAACTTGAGGTATTGAGACTGTTAGTGCATTCGCAAAGTGTCGGGTTTGGAGTACTGACCTCAGACCCTCTGAGAACAGAAGCGTGTGGGCAATGGTGACTCAGCTCTTCCCGGGGTCCCCACCCTGATCCCGGCCACTGCCCGCTCGGCCACCACAGCTTTCACCTCCAGTTCCCCCTGAAGACTCACAGGC
>NW_027865427.1:0-253 GCF_054177405.1 Leptonychotes weddellii
GCAACTTTTATTTTTTTCTAAGTCATTTGAACCCAGGTACTAACGCGATACGTATTTTCTTTTTTTTTTTTTTTTAAAGATTTTATTTATTTATTTGAGAGAGAGAATGAGACAGAGAGAGAGAGCATGAGAGGGGGGAGGATCAGAGGGAGAAGCAGACCCCCTGCTGAGCAAGGAGCCCGATATGGGACTCGATCCCGGGACTCCAGGATCATGACCTGAGCCGAAGGCAGTTGCTTAACCAACTGAGCCA
>NW_027865428.1:0-253 GCF_054177405.1 Leptonychotes weddellii
CTTAGCATGGCAACTCAGTATCACACAATGTGATGCTATTCAAAAGTGGGGGGAGGGGGAGGAAAACCAGTACAACCACACATAAGGAAAATGTCAGGAAATTTGGAAGGGAAGAGGTAAGAGAAAAAACTTAACAAAAAAAATCCCAATGGAATTTTTCCATCAAAGGAATTAGAAATGCCATCTTGGTTTTGTGCGCGCGCGCGTGTGTGTGTTCTACGGTTTGCAAATACTTCATCATGTTTTCAGTCAG
>NW_027865429.1:0-253 GCF_054177405.1 Leptonychotes weddellii
AGAAGAGTGGGATCTGTGCTAAAAGAAGTCAGGAGGGTAAAGTCAAAAGCCCCTCATGATCTGACCTCATGGTCAGCTTAGCACCTCACTACTTGGTGTCCCACCTGGAACCTTACATCATAGCAACACCAGTCTCCTTGCACTTTCTAGCACACGCCATTATGTCTTGCTCATGGTTTTCAACACCCCTTTCCTGGGACGTCTATACCTTCTTTGCTTGGATAATGCCTACTCATCCTGCTAGATTCAGTTC
>NW_027865430.1:0-253 GCF_054177405.1 Leptonychotes weddellii
CCCCTGAGTATCTTTCCAGAATTTCTGTGCACCCGTATAAACAAATATGAATATAGGTTCTATTACCCCCCACACACATCTGCTTTTACAGAAAAGGGAGCATTTAAAATTGTTTATTGTGGGGCGCCTGGGTGGCTCAGTCGGTTAAGCGACTGCCTTCGGCTCAGATCATGATCCTGGAGTCCCGGGATCGAGTCCCACATCGGGCTCCCTGCTTGGCAGGGAGTCTGCTTCTCCCTCTGACCCTCCTCCC
>NW_027865431.1:0-253 GCF_054177405.1 Leptonychotes weddellii
CACCTCTCTGTGCTCCGTCGCCCTCACCAGCTCGTCCCCTTCCCTGGCGCGGCAAGCTTCCCCGCATCCGACCTTCCCAGCTGCTGCTCCCTGCCCCAAAGCCCTTGCCCATCTCTGCTGCCTCAGCAACACTTCCTCATCCTCCCAGGCCCTGAACCCTTGCCCCCTCCCACCCATAAACCCTGCACAAATGGGGCGCCCTTCTGGCTCTTTGCCAGGCCTCCCAAAGGCTCCTGCTGCATTTCACTGAAAT
>NW_027865432.1:0-253 GCF_054177405.1 Leptonychotes weddellii
GAGTCTATTTATAACATGCTAATCTGGTCTAGACCCTCCCCCTGCAAGAGGTCGCCTCGTGCTTGGTGAGTGGAGACGTGTTTCAGTTTGCTAGGGCCGCGGTAACAAAGAACCACAGACCAGGGGACTTAAACCACAGACATTTATTTTCTCCCAGTTCCAGAGGCTGGATGTCCAAGATCAAGCTGTCCGCAGGGTGTGTCCTTTCTGAGGCTGGGAGGGAGAGTCTGCTTCAGGCTGCTTTCTGTGGGGG
>NW_027865433.1:0-253 GCF_054177405.1 Leptonychotes weddellii
TAGAGGTATCACGCTCCCTGATTTCCAACTATACTACAGACCTGTAATCAAAACAATATGGCACTGGCATAAAAACAGACACACATACTAATGAAACAGAACAGAGAGCCCAGAAATAAACTCCCACATATACTGTCAGCTAATATTTGACAGGAGAATCAAGAATACTCAATACAGTCTCATCAATAAGTGGTGTTGGGGAAAGTGGATTATCACGTGCAGAAAAATGCAACTAGAGCCTTATCTGACACCA
>NW_027865434.1:0-253 GCF_054177405.1 Leptonychotes weddellii
AAGAGTAAGCCTCCCTAGAATTTGGGAATTAAGAAGTAAAGGAAGCACTCTTTCTCCCCAGCTTTATTCAGATATAATCAGTATAACTTATGTAAGCTTATGGTGTCCAATGTGATGATTTGATACATGTACATATTGCAAAATGTTTACCACAGTAAGGTCAGTTAGCACATCCCTTACCTGATATAATTACCATTTTTTTGTTGCTATGGTGAGAAAGTTTAAAATCTACTTTCATGGCAACTTTCAAGTG
>NW_027865435.1:0-253 GCF_054177405.1 Leptonychotes weddellii
GACCCCAGAACAGTGACGCCTCCCGCGCCACACGGAGAGCCCCCAACGGCACCCGGTAGGCTAGAGGGACACGTCTGGAATCACATCGCGTTCTTTTCTGGCCACACTGGTGTGAGGGGACAAATTCCTATGGGGAGAAAAAGGGAAAACTTCACAAATTCATGGAAATTGAACCACAACTATAGCACAATCAATGGATCAAACTTGTTAACCAAATGGAGCACAGTTTATCTTGACACAAGCAATCATGAAC
>NW_027865436.1:0-1851 GCF_054177405.1 Leptonychotes weddellii
ACAGTCTTAATTGGTAAAAGATTGTTAACTTCTTAAAACCAGAAATCCTCCAATTTCTTTTAGACGTATTTTGCCAGGAGATATTTATAAACACTAATGCAATTCCTAATCGTGCGAAGGCACTGCCTTAAAATATTTACAGAATAGTATAACTTCTAAAATTAAGGGACCAATGTTACCAACTGTGTGTCAATTGGAGATATTAACAAGTAAAACCCTACTATTTATTATCCCAGCATCATTTCATCTCAAATGTAACATGTCCAAAAATCAAAACTCCTGATCCCTTCCTGCCAATACAAATCTGTTTCTCTGGTGTTATCCAGCTTAGCAAATGGCACCACCAATCCACCCAAAAATGTCTGCTCAAGCCAAAGGCTTGGGAGTTCTTCCTGACTTCTTATTTCATTTCTCTCACACCTGGCATCCAATTTAGCAGCAAATTCCTTTGGCTCTACCCTTCCCAATTATCCCTAATCCAATCACTTCTTAGCTCCTTGATCTCCTAGCACTCTGGTCTAAACCATCATTATTTCTAGGCTGATCTACAGCAAGAGGTTCCTAACTGGTCCCCTACTTCCCCTCTTGCACCTGATACTTAGCCTATTCTCCACAGAGCTGCGAGAGTAATCCTTTCAAAGATGGATTAAATTATTTCACTCCTCAGCTCAAAACCCTCCCATGGCTTCTCCATCACATTAGAATAAACCCAAGTTCCTTCCATGGCCTCCAGGGCTCTAAGTGATCTGCCTCCTGCTTATCCCTGCAACCTAATGCTTTCCAGCTCCACCCAAATATATAGCCTTCCAATCCCCAGGGCACACCAAGCATGCCCTCACCCCAGGATTTGGCCTGTGTGGTCCATCTACTTGGATTGCACCTCAGATAGGCTCTTGGCTCACAGTCTGTCCTCTTTTGGGTCTCTCCCCATGTGACTGAGTCAGAGAGGCAGTGTCTGACCACCCACCTAAAGGAGCATTTATGTCACTCTCTAACCTAGTGGTTCTCAATTCTGGCTGTACATTAGACCTACCTGAGCAGCTTAAAAATCCAGATGCCCAAGCTGTACACCAGAGCAACTGAAATAGAATCTGTCCAGGTGGGATGAAGGCTTTGGCATTTCTTAAAGCTCCCAAGTGCTGGGATACCTGGGTGGCTCAGTCGGTTAACCATCTGCCTTCGGCTCAGGTCATGATCCCAGGAGCCTGGGATGGAATCCCGTGTTGGGCTCCTTGCTCAGCGGGGAGCCTGCTTCTCCCTCTGCCTGCCGCTCCCTGTTTGTGCATGCTCTCTCTTTCTCTCTGACAAATAAATAAATAAAATCTTAAAAAAAAAAAAGAAAGAAAGCTCTCAGGTGTTTCCAGTGTTGAGCCAAGGTGGAGCCCCACTGCTTAGACTCCTGACCTTGCTTCATTTTTCTTCATAGCAGTTATTACATAATTACTTAATACATAGCTTTATGTATTTGTTCGTTTTCTGGAATTTGCTCTTGTGTTAAGAGGCTTCCTGTTGTTTTGTTCACTGCTAACACCTGAGGACCTAGAACAGTTTCTTGCAAATTATAGGAATTCCTAATTAATTTCATAAAAGGGCATTCCCCCCACCACCAAAACAGAAAGAAGAATAGTCTCAGAAATAAAGATAGTCCTTTCCAAGAAACAAAGTTTGACTTTATACTATTTTTTTAACTTTGAATGAAAAATATTGCTATGTTACATGTGTCATGTGATTATTTTCCTTTAGCTATGATTCTAACATGGGAGTCTGTATTCAACATTGCAAAAGAAGTAGAACTGAGATGCCCAACTTGTTCAGTTACTTCATTTTTAAGGCCATATCAAAAATGGAAGC
>NW_027865437.1:0-253 GCF_054177405.1 Leptonychotes weddellii
GTCTGATAGGACCTCTGTAGGAAAAGCTCAAGAAGAGCAGGATTTCATCGAGCACTTCTCCCAGATTGTCAAGGTGCTGACCGAGGATGGCATGGGCCACCCAGAGACAGGAAATGCAATTGTTCGAGGAGGTCTTGGAGTATGATGTTATTGAAGGCAAATACCAGCAGACTTTGACAGTGCTGATAGCATTTCAGGAACTGGGGAAGCCAAGGAAGCAGGATGCTGATAGCCTCTGGTGGGCCCTGATTAT
>NW_027865438.1:0-253 GCF_054177405.1 Leptonychotes weddellii
AACTTCTCTCCATCCCTTGGGACCTGGCAGCACAAGGACTCTAGAGGACTGGGGATTAGAAGTGAACTTCTGAAGGAAATGGTGGCTCATTGTTCCAGAGACTTTCACTTTTAAATTTGAGGTTGAACAAGCATTGAGCTCTTCTCCCATTGGCTGAAGCTCAAGAGGAGAATGGAAGCAGATATGCGGGTTGTTCGTGGAAATAGCAGCGATCAAAACTCATCTCCATGAATTACCAGATCAGTGCTGGATT
>NW_027865439.1:0-253 GCF_054177405.1 Leptonychotes weddellii
CTTGGATTTAGCTCTTGATAAATAAAGCCAAATGATTAGAATTTAAAAAGAAAGAGAGGGAGAGAGAGAAGGAAGGAGAGAAGGAGTGGGGGGAGAGAGGAAGTGAAGGAAAGAAAGAAAGAAAAAATTTTTTCTTAAGTACTGCACTTGGCTTCTGTAATTCTAAACTGTGGCTTTCGATATTATTGTCTCTATCTGTTTATCTATCTATCTATCTATCTATCTATCTATCTATCTATCTATCTATTTATCT
>NW_027865440.1:0-253 GCF_054177405.1 Leptonychotes weddellii
GATCGTCACTACACTTGATTGTTAGTGAAGAATGCATTCGTCTCCTCCTCTCCCGCCTGACTCGCAGATGACCCGCCACAGTCTCCTCCCTAGTGCAGCCCCGGAATAAGAAGGCCGGCTCCGCAGCCCCCAGTCCGCCCTTTCCTGTCACTTGCGGGTCTCCTTCCAAGCCGTTCACCTGTCCTGTCTCCAGCTCTGGGCCCCCAGCTCCGTTGAGCAGCTGTGTGTGCGGAGGTCCCAGAGAAAAAGACAG
>NW_027865441.1:0-253 GCF_054177405.1 Leptonychotes weddellii
CCACTTTTTGGGTCCCTGCTGGAGGAGCAGGGGCCTGACTGTGGCCCAGATCACGGTTTATGGCAACCCCGAGCTGAGAGCCTGCACCTCAGCTCCATCTCTGCAGCTGGCTTCCCCACTCAGATACCTGGGAACTCTGCCACACTCAGGCACCCCCAGTCTTTCTGTGACCCTGAGGGTCCTGAGACCACAATGTTCCTGCGAGGGTTCCACCCCCCACTTAGCCACTGGAGCAACGTCCCTCAGGGGAGCC
>NW_027865442.1:0-253 GCF_054177405.1 Leptonychotes weddellii
AAATCCTGTGTTCCTAGCACAGGATTTAGAACATAGTAAGTATTCAATACCTTCTTTGATTAATTGAATTTCTATTTATGAACTTTTTATAACTTACTCAGCTTGGTAACGTCTTCCAGCACATTAAAAAGCACCATAGATAACGAAAACAAGCTTCTTAGAACTAATGCATAGCCCATAAGAAGGCATTTGAATATAAGAGAAAGTGTAGAAAGTAAATTGAACTGCGGCATTTTGAAGTCTCTATATTCAA
>NW_027865443.1:0-253 GCF_054177405.1 Leptonychotes weddellii
TGCTCTTCAGGAAGGCAGCTTTAGAGAGCGTCTTCTACACTGTTTGCAGACTTCCCCAGCAAGATCAATCTTCAGCTGCTCGTAGTGGTCACTTGCTTGATATCATACGCTTTATTCATTACCTTTCCTACCCTGTCTTACTGCTTCCTTCCTCCTCCCCAGACCCTACAATTAGTATTTCCTGGGATCACTTCCCAAATAATCCATTTGTAAATGAATCCTTGTCTCAGGGTCTGCTTCTGGAGGGGTCCTA
>NW_027865444.1:0-253 GCF_054177405.1 Leptonychotes weddellii
CTTTTAGCAGAGTTCAGAATGCAGAAAAGTATCAAATCAGCCAAAATGCCATTCATTGGAGAGATGGATAAATAACATGTGATATATTTATGAGATTCTACATTACAGATAAAATATTGAGCTAAAACCATATGTTGAATATGGATAGACTTTTTATTTTTTATTTATTTATTTATTTTTTGACAGCATATTTTTTTTTTATTCTTATGTTAATCCCCATACATTACATCATTAGTTTTAGATGAAGTGTTCC
>NW_027865445.1:0-253 GCF_054177405.1 Leptonychotes weddellii
ACTGAGCCACCCATGTGTCCTGGTAGCTTACTTTCAAATCCAGGAAGGGAGAGTCTTTCGTTTAAGGCTGCTAAAAATATGAAGGAGATATCCTATCATCTTTGTCATCTTATGTAACTTAATCAGAGGAGTAACATTACATTGCCTTTGCCATATTCCATGTGTTAGAAGCAACTCACAGGTCTCACCTGCACACAAGTAGAGGAGAGTACACAAAGGTGTGAACATCAGGAAGTGGGAATTATTCGGTATC
>NW_027865446.1:0-253 GCF_054177405.1 Leptonychotes weddellii
CGCCTGGGTGGCTCAGTCGTTAAGCGTCTGCCTTCGGCTCAGGTCATGATCCCGGGGTCCTGGGATCGAGCCCCGCATCGGGCTCCCTGCTCCGCGGGAAGCCTACTTCTCCTTCTCCCACTCCCCCCGCTTGTGTTCCTGCTCTTGCTGTGTCTCTCTCCGTCAAATAAATAAATAAAATCTTTAAAAAAAAAAAAAAAAAGGAATGCCAAACTAAAATTATGGAAGACTCCCAGATATTTAAAAAACAAAG
>NW_027865447.1:0-1850 GCF_054177405.1 Leptonychotes weddellii
ATATGATACATGTCTTTCTCTGATTGACTTATTTCGCTCAGCATAACACCTTCTAGTTCCAGCCATGTCGTTGCAAATGGCAAGATTTCTGTTTTTTGATGGCTGCATAATATTCCATTGTATATATATACCACATCTTCTTTATCCATTCATCTGTTGATGGACAGCTCAGCTCTTTCCATAGTTTCAGCCTATTTTTCAAGAACATCTGGCTCTTGGGATTTTTTTTAAGCCAAGCAAAACAGAAAGAAACCTTTTTTTTTTAATTGAAAAACATGTTAAGCACCACGCAAAGCAAATACAACCCAGCCAGGGCCTGATGTAACCTACCATGTTGCTGCACCGAGAACCAGAGCGAGAATCACCGGGAATGCTGGGGAGGCAAGAGGACGGGGGTGGGGGGTGAGGGTATAAAAGTCTCGGGGGTGCCTTCAGGAACGCATGCACTCCTCACAGAGATCCTGCCAGCACAGCAGGGTTGGAATGACTGAGTCTCTGTAAATGGGGGGATGAAGAGAGAGGCCAGGAGAGTGAAACGCCTTCTAACTCTCTCGGGCTTTCTCGGCCCTGCGCTCAGTCTGCGCTCAGCCACTCCAAGCCCGAAATTGTAGGGGTCCAAGGGGAGGCTGACAGGGGAGAGAAGGGGCCTTTGGAGGATTCTCGTTCCTGGCCCCAGCTGCTCGGCTGCAGCTGTGGATGGTGGATTAGGAAATGGCAAGTGCATCCAAGCCCCGCGTCCCTCATGGCCCCCAGGGTCTCCAGGCTTCTGTTTGCAGCTCCTGCAGCAGTAGAGCCGGGGGCCTCGGGCTGCATGCGGGGCCGGCTGAGCTGCAGCCCCGGATGGTCTCGGAGAGAACCTGAGCATAGTCCGCAGGGTTCCAGGGAAGGAGGCCCCTGGTTGCACCCCTGTGAGGAGCAGCTGAGAGAATGAAAATATGTCTCGGACAATGAAAACCTGAGCATATCTCTGGACACACAGAAAGAAGAAGCATCCAGAAGGCTTGGAGTCAGTCACTCATCTCACATCCACTTCTGCCCGGCCCCTGCCAGCCACTGAGATACATCAGGAACCAAAGGTTATAGATCAGAGAAGTCTGAACGGAGAAGAAGGTGAGGGATTGTGGCGTCAACTTCCTCATTTTACAGATGAGGAAACCAAGTCCAAGGAGGTTGAGTGACTTGCCAAGATCACAGAGAGCAAGTTTGTGGAAAAGTCTCCTCATGGCATGTTTCACTAACTGAACGGAATTCCAAATTCTTCCCGTTCCTCAGGTCTGCACGCCACGAACATGCAGGGAGTTGGTGAAGGGAGGGGAGGCAGCTTGGCCCAGCAGTCAAGAGCACAGAGTCTGTGACAGATGGCTTGGCTTTGAGTCCCAGCCCCAGCAGTGACCTGCTGCTTAGCAGCTTAGTTCATCTTTCTCCACTTCTTCAACTATAAAATGGAGATCAAAATAATAGTGCCCTACTGGAGCACCTGGGGGGCTCAGTTGGTTAAAGACCCAACTCTCGGTTTCAGCTCAGGTCGTGATCTCAGGGTCGTGTGATCGGGCTCTGTGATGGATGGGAAATCTGCTTGAGGATTCTCTCTCCCTCTCTGACTGCCCCTCCCCTCACTCGCACATGCTCTCTCCTCTCTCTCGAAAATAAATAAATAAATCTTACAACCAACGATAGTGCCTATTTCATAGAGCTATGGTGAGGTTTGAGAGAGTTAACATATACAAACGCCTGGTTAAATGTGAACTCTAAAAGTGTTGCCGGTGGTGATGATGATGATGGTGAGGCTGATGGTAAGGCTGATAGTCATGGTGATGGTGATGGTGAGGCTGATGATGGTGAGGCTGATG
>NW_027865448.1:0-253 GCF_054177405.1 Leptonychotes weddellii
GTTCACCTGCCCGGCCTTCACCATCTTTCCATTTTTACTCCCTTGCCTCATATTCCAGGAAGCTTTCCTGCCCCAGGGCACACATTTAGGGTCAGGGCCACAGGACCTCACAAATGTTTTGCTCAACAGGGACAGACAGATGCTTACGATGTTACAAACCTGCAGGACAAACCTGTGCTGCCACCATTCCAGCTCCCTGGTGTCTTGATGACCCAGCTGACTGCCCCCCAGGTACCCTCCTTCACTTCAGGCT
>NW_027865449.1:0-253 GCF_054177405.1 Leptonychotes weddellii
TCTACGGACTGATGCAGTTTTCCCTGAGGGGAACACAATTCCCAAGTTCTGATGAACTGTCCTAGATCCCTATTGGCGCATGTATTTAAAATAATGAAAACATAGAATTCATTCTCTGAATGTAGGAGATGGCGAGTTCAAAGTCATTCCGACCACATCCATTGCCTAGGGAAGCCTACCCCCTGGCTGATACTAGTTTCGCATTTGTGAATTTCTCGTCTTGAAGGCCCTTAGCTCTACTTACGTTTTCATT
>NW_027865450.1:0-253 GCF_054177405.1 Leptonychotes weddellii
AACTATAAAAACTTCTAAAAGAAAACATAGGATAAAATCCTGGGGATCATGTATTAGACAAAGATTCCTTAGATATATACCAAGTGCATGATTCTAAAAAAAATAAATTATACTTCATCAAACTTGAAAATGTCTGTTCTGTGAATGATACTTTAAAAAATGAAAAGTTACAGACTGAGAAAAAAATATTTGCAAAATACATCCCTGCAGAAACAAACTGAGGGTTGCTGGAGTGGGGGGTGGGGTGGGAGGG
>NW_027865451.1:0-253 GCF_054177405.1 Leptonychotes weddellii
ACAAGGAACTGAGCTACTCGGCTTGGACCCTGAGTATTTCCAAAGGGGGAAAATTCCGCCTTTTCTGGTACTCTTTCATGGAGGTCCTCTACAATTTGGATCCAACCAATCTGTCCATCGCGATACCCTTGGAGACCAAGGAAAAGGGAAGCTAATTAGTTAATCTAGGTTTGATCATAGCTTTCTGAAGCATTGTGGGGTATTTTAGAGAGGGGTTTAAGAAAAGCTATAAAAGTACATTATCTTTTTAGTA
>NW_027865452.1:0-253 GCF_054177405.1 Leptonychotes weddellii
AGGGGGAGTGGGAGAGGGAGAAGTAGACTCCCCGCTGAGCAGGGAGCCCGATGCGGGGCTCGATCCCAGGACCCTGGGATCATGACCTGAGCCGAAGGCAGATGCTTAATGACTGAGCCACCCAGGCGCCCCTCAAGTCAGTGTTTTACTTGGTAAACATGTCTGAGACCATGCATCCCTGGCTGCTAAGCACCATGGCGGACAGGGCTAGAAAGGTAACAGCTTTATTTTGAGCAGGGGGCAAAGACAAGGC
>NW_027865453.1:0-253 GCF_054177405.1 Leptonychotes weddellii
GGCCAGTTAATCAAATGCTTAATATTTATAGAGAAGATTTGCAGGAAAGCAGCCGTAAGTCAGTCTTTGGAAGATTAATATATAACTCTGCGTGATCGTGGAATCTTGAACACTGACTCTAATTCTATCCTGCTCTGTTCTGCCCTACCTTCCCCTGCCCTATGCCAAAGCAATCAATTCTTTTTTTTTTTTTTTTTTTAAGATTTTATTTATTTGCGAGAGAGAGAATGAGAGACAGAGAGCATGAGAGGGA
>NW_027865454.1:0-253 GCF_054177405.1 Leptonychotes weddellii
TTTTTTTTTTTTTAAAGATTTTATTTATTTATTTGAGACAGAGAGAATGAGAGACAGAGAGCATGAGAGCGGGGAGGGTCAGAGGGAGAAGCAGACTCCCTGCCGAGCAGGGAGCCCGATGCGGGACTCGATCCCGGGACTCCAGGATCATGACCTGAGCCGAAGGCAGTCGCTTAACCAACTGAGCCACCCAGGCGCCCAGTATTACAGAAGATTTAAATATAACAATATCACACATCAGCAAAAAGACTTT
>NW_027865455.1:0-253 GCF_054177405.1 Leptonychotes weddellii
TCTCCCTCTCCCTCTGCAGCTTCCCCCTGCCCGTGTGCTCTCTCTCTCTTTCTCTCTCTGACAAATGAATAAAATTTTTGAAAAAAAAGAAATAATAGATGTGGTATATATATATGATGGAATATTATGCAGCCATCAAAAGGAATGAAATCTTGCCATTTGCAACGATGTGGATAGAACTAGAGGGTATTATGCTGAGTGAAATAAGTCAATCAAAGAAAGGCATGTATCATATGGTCTCACTGATATGAGG
>NW_027865456.1:0-253 GCF_054177405.1 Leptonychotes weddellii
CAAGGAGGAGTAGGAGCACTCACAGGGGTGTCATCAAAGCCACTGAGCCCTGGAGAGGGTCGGGACTGGCTGGCAGAGCAAAATCACGGCTTCTCCCAGTGCCCGGATGCCCGCCCCGGCCGAGCCCGGTGTGGCTGTCCTCCTGGCGACCCTGGCCACTCCCGAGATGTCTGGTCAATGGAGAGGCCCAGCGGCTTCAGAGACTCTTCTCATGCTCTGCTCCCCAGTTCCCTTGGAGCCCAGACTGTCAGAT
>NW_027865457.1:0-1850 GCF_054177405.1 Leptonychotes weddellii
GCTCCGCGGGAAGCCTGTTTCTCCCTCTCCCACTCCCCCTGCTTGTGTTCCCTCTGTCTCTGTGTCTCTCTCTGTCAAATAAATAAATAAAATATTTTTTAAAAGAAGATTTTATTTATTTGACAGAGAGAGAGACAGCCAGAGAGGGAACACAAAGTGGGGGGGGAGGGGGAGCAGGAGCGGGAGAATCAGGCTTCCCACAGAGCAGGGAGCCCTATGTGGGGCTCGATCCCAGGACCCTGGGATCATGACCTGAGCCGAAGGCAGACGCTTAACGACTTAGCCACCCAGGCATCCCGATCAAAAATTCATTTAACTCACCTACCAACCAAACACAATAGCTAAGTCTAGCCTACCTTAAGCATACCCAGAACACTTACATTAGCCTACACTTGGGCAAAATTATCTCACACAGGGACAATTTTATAATAAAGTGTTGAGGGACTCTTGGCTGGTTCAGTCAGAAGAGCATGTGACTCTTGATCTCGGGGTCATGAGTTTCAGCCCAATGTTGGGTGTAGAGATTACTTAAATAAAAACTTTTTAAAAAGTGTTAAATAAAATATGTAACTTCTTGAATACTATACTGAAAATGAAAAACAGGATAGTTGTATGGGTACAGAATGGTTGTAAGTGTATTGGTTGTTTACCCTCACAATTACACATCTGACTGAGAGCTGGGACTCACTGTTGCTGCCCAGAATCACAAGAGAGTATTGTACTACATCACTAGCCTGGGAAAAGATCAAAATTCAAAATTTGAATTATGCTTTCTACTGAATGTGCTAAAGTCAAAAAATTGGAAGTCAAACCATCATAAGTAGGGACCATCTGCATACTAGCAATGAACAAGTGGAAGTTGACAAAACTCTGATGAAAGAAATCGAAGAACCGAAACAAAGAGGCAAAGGATCTGTACTCAGAAAACTATAAAATACTCATGAAAGAAATTGAGGAAGACACAAAGAAATAGAAAAAATGTTCCATGCTCATGGATTGGAAGAACAAGTATTGTGAAAATGTCTATGTTACTTAGAGCAATCCATACATTCAATGCAATCCCTATCAAAATACCATCCATCTTTTTCACAGAAATGGAACAAATACTCCTAAAATTTGTATGGAACCAGAAAAGACCCCGGAATAGCGAAAGGAATGTTGAAAAAGAAAACCAAAGCTGTTGGCATCACAAGTCCAGACTTCAAGCTCTATGACAAAGCTGTCATCATCAAGACAGTATGGTACTGGCACAAAAACACATAGATCAATGGAACAGAATTGAGAACCCAGAAATGGACCCTCAACTCTATGGTCAACTCATCTTCAACAAAGCAGGAAAGAATGTCTAATGGAAAAAAGACAGTCTCTTCAACAAATGGTGTTGGGAAAACTGGACAGCCACATGCAAGAATGAAACTGGACCATTCTCTTACACCATACACAAAAATAGACAACTCAAAATGGATGAAAGACCTAAATGTGAGACAGGAATCCATCAAAATCCTAGAGGAGAACACAGGCAGCAACCTCTGTGATTTCAGCCACAGCAACTTCTTGCCAGACACATCTCCAAAGGCAAGGGAAACAAAGGCAAAAATGAACTATTGGGACTTCTTCAGGATAAAAAGCTTTTGACCAGCAAAGGAAACAGTCAACAAAACCAAAAGACAACCGACAGAATAGAAGATATTTGCAAATGACATATCAGATAAAGAGCTAGTATCCAAAGATCTATAAAGAACTTATCAAACTCAACACCCAAAGAACAAAAAAAATCCAATTAAGAAATGGGCAGAAGATATGAACAAACATTTCTCCAAAGAAAATATAGAAATGGCCAAAAAACACAT
>NW_027865458.1:0-253 GCF_054177405.1 Leptonychotes weddellii
CAGAGATCCCCTCTATAGTACAGGCATGGAGGGACTGCTGAAAGCTGAAGGCACAGGGGGAACACTGAAAGAAACCCCAGCACTCCAGGCTCCACTCCTAGCACAAGATAACAATAGCCTACCACTATAGGAATCCAAAGTCTGTGGTGTAATAAAGATTAAAATACCAACAATCAAGCCAAAATCCAGCGCAAGTATTAACAAAACTGACTCAACCCTCCATACTAAAACTTGACAGAAGAAATGTGCTAAT
>NW_027865459.1:0-253 GCF_054177405.1 Leptonychotes weddellii
CAGTCCTTTTCTCTGTATTGTGTGTGGATGTGGTCGTCTGTAACAGAGCAGAGATACGTCCTGGGGATGAGAAACAGCAATTTAAGGACAGGGAGGGGAGCACAGTGGGGCTTCTCTGTGTGTTTTATTTCTTAGTGAAAACAGACACAAATATGACAAAATGGTAGAATTTTTAAAGTGGGCAAGTAAGGGGTGCCTGAGTGGCTCAGTTGGTTAAGCGACTGCCTTCAGCTCAGGTCATGATCCCACGGTC
>NW_027865460.1:0-253 GCF_054177405.1 Leptonychotes weddellii
TCTGTTTTTCAATGGACTTATATACATTTCAAAGAGGGGAGAAAGCACCCACAGTCACAAGTTTCCTCAAGTAAATGCTATAAGAAAAGGATGGGAAGGGGCTCTCTTTCCTTATTTTCAACAGGGACAATAAGCCCCTTACTTTTAATATATTTTGTCCTAACAGTAGACCTTGGCTTGGTTTGCTCACAGAGCTGTTATTCATCTGGCTGTTGGCTGGTCTAGGACGGCTGCAGCTGGAAAGGCTGCGCTA
>NW_027865461.1:0-253 GCF_054177405.1 Leptonychotes weddellii
GTGTTGGGGGGCCTGCCCTCAGGGCCGTGGTCCTGAGTGACCAATGGGAGAAGTGGCTGGGGCTGGGCCTGGCATACAGTAGGCCCACAGGCAGAGGGAATAGCCTGTGCATATCCAAAGACAGTGACAGTGTCTGGGCAACTACATAGGCCATGAGGAGGGTCTCTTGAGTCATGCTGAGACTATCTCTGCTTTATTGTAAAGAATCATCCAGTACAAGTAATGCACACGTGCTGGGGAAGTATTGGAAAAT
>NW_027865462.1:0-253 GCF_054177405.1 Leptonychotes weddellii
CTTAAATAGATAAATAAGTAAAATCTTAAAAAAAAAAAAAGATACACTATGGGGAAGCATTCAACTCAACAGTGGAAGCAGAAGTGAGGGGGTGAACTAGAAAGTGGCCCAAGGGCAGTAAGCATTCATCATGCAGGGGACATTAGTCAGTGTGCTTTTTCAGAAAACCTGAGCAAGGAGCCAGCGAGCTTAAGTGAAGGTTGCTTAAGAGAGTTCTGACTTCCTTGCATCAGGCTTAGTTTGCCTGCAGGAT
>NW_027865463.1:0-253 GCF_054177405.1 Leptonychotes weddellii
CAGGCCATGATCTCAGGGTGGTGAGATCGAGCCCTGCGTCGGGCTCCATGCTCAGTGGGGAGTCTGCTTGGGACTCTATCTCCCTCTCCCTCTGCCCCTCCCTCCTTTCTCTAAGATAAATAAATAAATATTTAAAAAAATAAAAGAATACATGTGCTTTCTCTCTAGCATCTGCATTATCTTGAGAGAATCCTGTGGACGGGGACAAATTTATATAGGGATATTTACTGTACAGTTATTTGTAATGGCAAAG
>NW_027865464.1:0-253 GCF_054177405.1 Leptonychotes weddellii
TGGTGAAGCCACTGTGGAAAAAATTAGAAATACCCTATGATCCAGTAATTCCACTGCTGGCATTTCCCCAAAGAATATGAAAACCCTAATTTGAAATGATTCCACCCCGACGTTTGTTGCAGCATTATCTACAATAGCCAAACTATGGAAGCAGCCCAAGTGTCCATAGACTGATGAATGTATAAAGATGTGGTATAGATACATAATGGAGTGTTACTCAGTCCTAAAAAAGAACGAAACCTTGCCATTTGCA
>NW_027865465.1:0-253 GCF_054177405.1 Leptonychotes weddellii
CTATGGATTGTTAATGGCAGGCCGAACCAGAGCATGATCTCCTGCAAGAGGACTTTAGCTACTGCCCGGCTTTGCTCCGTCCTGGTCGGGAATGCTTCAACCCACCCAGAGTATGTGCATACTATTACTAGGAGATATCTGAACCCCCTGCTCGGCCGCCCATCTGTGAAGTCTACCTCTTTGAAGGGGGTTGCTCCCATCCTCTGGACACCTGAGTCAGGGTGGCCCCTCAGCCATGGCCCATTCCTTTTTC
>NW_027865466.1:0-253 GCF_054177405.1 Leptonychotes weddellii
CCCACCTCCTGATGCCCATTCTTGTATGTTTTTCAACTATAAAATCATGGCAGAAGACATTTGACAACTTGGTCCCTTTGTCTTTCAGGATAGATATGTACACAGAAGGTATGGCAGATTTGAATGAAATGATCATTGTTTTGCCTCTATGCCCACCTGACCAAAAAGATGCCAAGATTGCCCTGATCAAAGAGAGAACAACAAATCGTTATCTCCCCGTGTTTGAGAAAGTAAGTGGACTGGTGAGCGCTTT
>NW_027865467.1:0-1850 GCF_054177405.1 Leptonychotes weddellii
TGTGCATTGATTTTGTATCCTGCCACATTACTGAATTGCTGGATGAGTTCTAGTAATTTGGGGGTGGAGGCTTATGGGTTTTCCACATAAAGTATCATGTCATCTGTGAAAAGAGAGAGTTTGACTTCTTCTTTGCCAGTTTGAAAACCTTTCATTTCTTTTTGTTGTCTGCTGTTGCTAGGACTTCTTGTACTATGTTGAACAATAGTGGCAAGATTGGGCATCCTTGATGTGTTCCTGGTCTTAAGGGAAAGTCTCTCAACTTTTCCAAATTGGGAATTATATTTGCTGTGGGTTTTTCATAGATGGATTTTATGAACTTGAGGAATGTTCCCTCTATCCCTATACTCTGTAGTTTTAATAATGAAACGATGTTGTATTTTGTCAAATGCTTTTTCTGCATCAATTGAGAGGACCATATGGTTCTTCTCACTCCTCTTATTAATGTGTTCTATCACATTGATTGATTTGCGAATGTTGAACCACACTTGCATCCCGGGGATAAATCCCACTTGGTCGTGGTGGATGATCCTTTTAATGTATTGTTGGATCCTATTGGCTAGGATTTTTTGAGGATTATGGTATCCATATACATCAGGGATATCGGTCTGAAATTCTCCTTTTTGATGGGGTCTTTGCCTGGTTTGGGGATTAAGGTAATGCTGGCCTCATAGCATGAGTCTGTAAGCTCTCCTTCTGTTTCTATTTTTTGAAAGAGGTTCAGGAGAATAGGTATATTTCTTCTTTGAATGTTTGGTAGAATTCCAGGGAATCCATTAGGCCCTGGACTCTTGTTTCTTGGGAGATTTTTGATCACTGTTTCAATCATGATACTGGTTATTGGCCTATTCAGTTTGTCAGTCTCTTCCTGTTTCAGTCTTGGCTGCTTATAGTTTTCCAGGAAGGCATCCATTTCATCCAGATTGCTCAGTTTATTGGCATATAGTTGTTGATGATTTGTAGTAATTGTTTCTATTTCCTCGGTGTTAGTCGTGATCTCTCCTCTTTCATTCATAATTTTATAAATCTGGGTCCTTACACTTTTCTTTTGGAAAAGTCTGGCCAGTGGTTTATCGATCTTATTAATTCTTTCAAGGAACCAGCTTCTATTTTCGTTTATCTGATCTGCTGTGTTTCTGGTTTCTAATTCATTGATCTCTGCTCTAATCTTAATTATTTCTCTTCTAATGCATACCTTAGGCATCATTTGTTGCTTTTTCTCTAGTTCTTTAATGTGTAGAGTTAGTTGGTGAATTCGGGATTTTTTTATTTTTTTGAGTGACACTTGGGTGGTTATGTGTTTCCCCTTTGCACTATCCCATAGGTTTTGGACAAATGTGTTTTCATTCTCATTGGTTTCCATGAAATGTTTAAGTTCTTCTTTGATTTCCTGGTTGACCCAAACATTCTTGAGCAGAGTAGTCTATAGTTTCCAAGTGTTTGAATTTCTTGCAAACTTTTTCTTGTGATTGAGTTCCAGTTTTAATGCACTATGGCCAGAGATTATGCAGGGAATAATCTCAATTTTTGGTATCAGTTCAGACCTGTTTTTTTTTTTAATTTTTTTATTCTTATGTTAATCCCCATACATTACATCATTGCTTTTAGATGAAGTGTTCCATGATTCATTGTTTATGCATAACACCCAGTGCTCCATGCAGAATGTGCCCTCCTCAATACCCACCACCAGGCTAACCCATCATCCCACCCCCCCTCCCCTCTAGAACCCTCAGTTTGTTTTTCAGAGTCCATCGTCTCTCATGGTTCGTCTACCCCTCCGATTTCCCCCCCTTCGTCCTTCCCCTCCCACTACCTTCTTCATCTTCTTCTTTTTTTTTTAACATATATTG
>NW_027865468.1:0-253 GCF_054177405.1 Leptonychotes weddellii
TAGCACACGAGTTGGCCCCTTTTTGGGCTGTGATTTTTTTTTTTTTAAATGGGACTTATTTAGGATGATCTCATGCTGCTAATTTGACACAGATGGCATTGAAGTGTTAGAACTACATGTCTGCGCATAGCGCTGCGCTAACCTAGTGTCTTGGCCATGGGTTCATTTCCCACACTGTGAGCATGATTGTGAACTCACCGTGACAAGAGATGAGAAGCCTGTGACATGTAGAAAGGCCACTTCTCTTTATCAT
>NW_027865469.1:0-253 GCF_054177405.1 Leptonychotes weddellii
CCTTTGAAACATTCATTATACTTTAAATTATTGCCACGTCTAATTGAAATTCAGTTAACTTTCTTCCTTCCATTGTTTCCAAAGAGCTGTTTTTCTCTGTGTGTTTTGCACATAACTCTGCGGTGACACAGATGGAAAATCTAGTTAACACATTACGAGACGGGCTATGGTGTTCAAAGCAATGAACTCAATCAACTTAAAAACCCTTCGATGGCTGAGCAAGATTAAAACAGAGTTACAAAAGCAGAGCATC
>NW_027865470.1:0-253 GCF_054177405.1 Leptonychotes weddellii
CCCCCCCCCCCCCCCCCCCCCCCCCCCCCCCCCCCCCCCCCCCCCCCGATGGGCTAGCCTGGTGATGGGTATTAAAGAGGGCACGTTCTGCATGGAGCACTGGGTGTTAGACGGAAACAATGAATCATGGAGCACTACATCAAAAATTAATGAGGTAATGTATGGTGATTAACATAACATAATAAAAAAAAAGCTTCTGGTCAACAATAGGCTATTTGTAGTTAAGTTTTGGGGGAATCAAAAGTTATGCATG
>NW_027865471.1:0-253 GCF_054177405.1 Leptonychotes weddellii
GCTGGGATATGGAATAACCCACTCATCCAATCTCCTAAACTTATGATGATTAATTGAACATACACACAAGAAATCAGTTAAGTGACAGCACAAGAAATAAAAGCTACCTCAATGTTAACAAAAACACTGTATATACATTACTGTGTTTACGTTGTCTTTTATTTCCTATGACAATGAGGTGCTTTATTAAGAAAATGTTTTGCAATCACTAAATTCTACACCTGAAACTCATATTGGACTGTGTTAACTAGCT
>NW_027865472.1:0-253 GCF_054177405.1 Leptonychotes weddellii
TCCTGCAACCCACTAGAAAGCATTACTGTTTATATGCAGTTGTTGAAATTTAGCCACTTGGTATGTTTGACTTCAAGGAAGGATGAGAAATGGAGTCTTGATCATTGGAAATCGGTTTATAAATGAATACTGATGGTCTGAGGAAACCTAGTACAGTCTCTGCTACAGCTATCTTTTAATATAAACGTGATCATTCCTACCCAGCTCCTGGAATAACTAGCACATGATAACTTCCAAGAAGGTCTCTATCTAT
>NW_027865473.1:0-253 GCF_054177405.1 Leptonychotes weddellii
CCTTGCTGTCTCAAATAGGTGAACAAAATCTTTAAAAAAAATAAAAAAATATACAGAATTATTGTATGACCCAGTGATTCCATTTAGCATTTAGCAAGACAAATGAAAACATGGGTCCGCATAAAAACTTGTACAGGAATGTTTATTGCAGTATTGTTCACAATAACTGAAAAGTGAAAACAACCCAAATGTCTATCAAGTGATGAATGGATATACAAAATGTGGTATACCCATACAATGGCATATTATTTGC
>NW_027865474.1:0-253 GCF_054177405.1 Leptonychotes weddellii
ATCTTAAAAAAAAAAAAAAAAGACTCCAAATAGGCTCCAGCTAATGAGTGGAGTTGTTTAGCTGGAACCAAAGACTTTATGACTGAGTGAAGGTCAGTATTTCATACTGCTCATGAAATTAACAAAAAAACGCAGTTTTGCTGCATGGGCCTTTGCATCAATTATGCCAGAAATACCTCGGGAGTTTGCTAAATATTCAGATTCCTGGATCCCACCCTAAAGTTCCTAAGTCAGAATTTCTGGGGGGGTTGTA
>NW_027865475.1:0-253 GCF_054177405.1 Leptonychotes weddellii
GGAACACTACATCAAAAACTAATGATGTATGGTGATTAACATAACACAATAAAAAATAAAAAATAAGAACATCTGTAAAAAAAACTAATGATGTAATGTATGGTGACTAACATAACATAATAAAATAAAATTAAAAAAAGATTCTTATAAAGTGAAGGACAAAAGATGTTAATACATACTAATTGTGATCCAGTTTTAAACTGTCAGTTGACTGCCAGCTGTGAAAGGATGAAATTGGCATTCTCATACTTCC
>NW_027865476.1:0-253 GCF_054177405.1 Leptonychotes weddellii
GTTGAGTATAATTTGGAAAGTTAGTTGTAATGACTATGTATTATAAGCATGTTGGTAATATGTCTTTTCCTTTAAAAGCAAACTAATGGCTGAATTAATAAATGTTAAATCAAAATCAAATTTAACACTAGGCTATTGTAACTGTTTTTCTAAAATAATTAGCTAATAATTTCTTTTTTTTCTTTATGACTTTATTTATTTATTTATTTTTAATTTTATTGTTATGTTAATCACCATACATTACATCATTAGT
>NW_027865477.1:0-253 GCF_054177405.1 Leptonychotes weddellii
TTATGATTTTTTTCTCTCCATGATGTCTCTTTGCTCCTAGAGAAGAACTTCCAGACAATTCTCCCATTTTAAGTGATAAGTGATTCAACAGGAAAGAGAGGTAGTCAGTCTAGCTTCCCACTGAGGCAATCTGACCCATCCTCTTAATTTTAATGGCCTCAGTTTACAATGCCGGTACTTGACCTTGAACATCAGCGAGTGAATTCTCTCATCAGTGGGTGCTTGCAGTCTAAACCTGGGAACCATCAGACAT
>NW_027865478.1:0-13200 GCF_054177405.1 Leptonychotes weddellii
CTCTCTCTCACAAATAAAAAAAAAAATTAAAAATAAAATAAAATAAGATCTGACTGCAAAAAAAAAAACACTCTTAAATATGAGGAACAAACTCATGGTTGCTAGAAGGGAGGTGGATGGGTGGGATGGATGAAATAAATAAAGTAGATTAAGGGTACACTTATCTTTATGAGCACCGAGAAATGTATAGAATTGTTGAATCATTATATTGTATACCTGAAACTACTATAACAGTGTATGTTAATTATACCCGAGTAAAAAAATAAAACAAACAAAATACCCGGCTCCTTTTAAAAATGTAAGTTGGCTACTAAAAATCCAACACAGCTTCACTTTTCCTATATTCCATCCTCCATGTTGCTCCTAGAAAGGGACTTGTTAAAAAATAATTCTGAAACAGTTATTAGCCTATTTTCTAAATGTGGGATTGCTCATCACTACTATAACGCTCTGTATAAGGACACCACTTATCCTTGCATGCTTGACTCCTACACTTAACCACACAATGTATCCTCCATCCACTCCAATACTTTCCAAGTATTTCCACTGCCCTGATAGCTGTTTCCTTCCCCTGACCTCTTCTCTTTTTGGTAACCTTTTTAGCATCCCTCACAATTGAGCTCAATTATCACTTTCTTCAAAAATCTCTGCTCTTTTCATTTTTCTTGGAAGACTCAGGCTTCTGTTCCTTTGTTGTCTTATTCCATTTTGTACATTTGTGAATGTACAATGTACTTTGTACATTGCACAGCTGTTATTCCTTTCCCAGATTCTATCTCACTGTAAAATATATGTACCACTCAAATTTGTATCTTCAGCAACTGGTTATCCTGCTGGGACATAGTTGGTGCTCCATAAAATCTGTTGAATGGATAACCAGAGATTAACTATATAGGGTATTTGCCCGCTGTAGATTGACATTTGTTGTAACCCCCAAGCCCAAAAGAGGTTGAATTTATATAAGCAAGGAAGTTACATGTCAACTTCAGCATAAGAAGTTTGAATATTTTATTTGGGTACTATCAGTGATCTTCAAACATGTTAATTGATGAAATGTTATTATTTAATGAAGTCTACATTAGCTTGATAATATACTTCTTTTATACCTTTTCAAGACTCTTTTGGACCAGTCTTCAATGTCACACATCATAAAGGAAGAAACAGAGGGAATGGTTTCTTGATTTTCCTTCTAAAGCATATAGGATTTCTGACAAACCAGTGAACTCCAAGAATAACAATATTTTTTTGTTATATAAGAAATTTCAAAGAGGATTATTGATTGCAGTTGAACAAGCACAGCATCATTTAACTTGGCACCCAAAATACAATTTTCCCTTTTAAAGATCAATTAGATTTGGGATAAAAATCAACCAGAAACACATCTGGTAAATAAAATGAGTTATCCATCTAAAAATATACCACCTTTCACTTTAAAAAATTCTAAATTAACTATAGAATAATGAAATTAACCTCATTGAGTGGTTTGTGAACTAATTCTGAACTTTGAAGACAAATAAATATCAGTTTTTTGTTTGTTTATTTCTTTTTAGTGGTTAATTTGACTCGGAAGACACTCATTTAGATTTGAATTTGGGGTCCTATTTATTCATTAACTTCTTTATCTAGTTCATGCTTTCATCCAACAAATACTACATGAGTGCCTACTATGTGCCAACCATGATCTAGTCACAGGGATTATAGCAGTAAACAAAACAAATTTTGTGTACCTAGGGAACTGATAATCTGGTGTTTAGAGGTAGGAATCAAAGCACAAAGAAGTACATAATTTGAAAAATAGTTATAATTGCTAAGACAAAAAAACAAGGCAAGAGGAGACAGGGTGATAGAAGACCTCCGTGATCAGATGGCATTGTGGGATCTGGGTGAAGGAGCCAGCTTTGTGGACTTCTGGAGGGGGAAATTTCTAGGCAGAGGGAATATAAGAACAAGGGCCATAAGCAGGAGTCAGCTTGACTAGCATATGAGCAAGAAGGCCTTTGTGACCAGAGTAAAGTGATTGCAGGGATAAGGTAGGAAATAAAGTGCAAGAGCTACTCTGGGGTCAGATTATGTAGTGTCTCAGTTTGGATTCTTTTCTGAGTGAGGTGAGAAGTCTTTGGAAGGCTTTTTAGTAGAGAAATGACCTGATTTGACTTCTGTTTTAAGCATCATCATGGCTGCAATGCATCTAATAGACTTGGAGGAGAGGCTAAAAACTTAAAGAAAGAATCTCAACTAGAGAAAGTCCATGGAATTTCATGCTAACTTATGCACACGTCTGTATGTGTGAATATGCACGAACATTTATTTTCATGGAGGGCGAAGTTCATTTCTTATACCAGCCCCACAGAAATATCTGTGATCCCAAAGAACTGCAGCTGTGAAGGAATGAGGGCAAGCATGTTCAGGTAAGAAATGATGGTGGTAACAACGTAGGTGATGAAATGTAGTTGGATCTAGGATTTATTAAGGATATAATTAATTTATAGTCACAATGTATATATGCAGTGGGTCCCATGAAAAGAGACATTTATTTCCCAATGTGTATTTAGCTTAATTTCTTAATAATTTTGTGGCTTGAATTGAAAGTTGGGCTTGGGTTCCAAGTTTTGTCACTAGCAAGCTGTGTGACCTTAACATCTCTTGACATAAACATGCTTATCTACAAAGTAGATTATTGTGAGGGTCATATGTAACCTGTAGCATGCTTTGTAGATTAGAGAAGTTGTCTAGTACAGAAGCTAAATGCAATGCTAAGAGCACTGGAATCAGAGATCTTATTTCATAATAGTGCTTCCAATATGTACTACATGTGCAACTTTTTGAAAGTTATTTAACCACTTTGGGCCTTTATTTCTTCTTTTAAAATAAGGATATTGGGGCATCTGGATAGCTCAGTCAGTTAAGTGTCAGATTCTTGATTTTGGCCCAGGTCATGATCTCAGGGTTGTGAGACTGAGCCCCATGTTGGGCTCTGCACTGGGTGTGCTTAAGATTCTCTCTCTCTTTCTCCCTCTGCCCCTCCTCCCTTCTCTTTCTCTCTCTAAAATACACTACAGTACACTACACTAAAATACAATAAGAATATTAGTTTACTTAAGGGGGATTTTGTGAGATTGCAGTAAAATAATCCATGCAAACTATTTTTCATAGTGCCTGGCATAGAGCAAGCACTCCATAAAGTCTAATATTTTGTTCAATTGTTAGCTACCATGACTTCACAGTTCGTATAAAGCACCTCTAAAAGCTAACCAACAATAAAACCAAAATGGTCTCTCAAATAAGGAAACTACTATAAATAATATGATGGAATTAAATTGTCCTGTTTAGTTGAAGATATTACTGCTTAGTAGGATGCTATTTTTAACTTATTTTTCATGAGAGATAATTTCTGAGTTCCATGGTTGTTGTCTGCATAACTACCAATTTGGGATAGGTGGAGTCCCTTAAAGATTCAGAAAAGAAAATTGGTTTGAAATATGTGTAATTTCAGGGGCGCCTGTGTGGCTCGGTTGTTTGGGCGACTGCCTTCGGCTTGGGTCATGATCATGGAGTCTCGGTATCAAGTCCCACGTCAGGCTCCCTGCTCGGCGGGGAGTCTGCTTCTCCCTCTGACCCTCCCCCCCATCATGTGCTCTCTCTCTCAAATGGATAAAATAGAATCTTTTAAAAAAAAAAAGAAATATGTGTAATTTCATGAGACCTCCAAAATGCATGGACCATATTCACCACAGTGTCTTGTTACTAGACACTAGATTCCCTAAATTGTTAGGCATTTGTCCCCAAAAGTTTTCAGACAAGTTTCCTCCAAAGGGTGTTGTTTACAACTACTTTTCTAAGTTTAACCAAATAGGGACATTTTTGTGATTTGGGGTCCATGTTCTGATGCTTAGTATGCATGCCGGTGTGCTTAGCGAAGTTACTGACTTTCTGATGGACAACTGAAAGATCATTTAAAAACAGTGATTACAAGAGAGAGCTCAGGACTGACTCCCCAGGTGTGCTTTTGTGATATTTGTTTTGAAACACTCCTCCCACTAATTAGTTCCCTGGCTTTGTAAAACTGAAGGCACATTCAGGAAATGTTAGAATAGAATTTGTGTGTGTCAGAGCAATATTATGGATTCATGCAATATTTGAAAAGACATTTGATTAAGTGCTTTGGGGACTTTCTGGAAAAAGCTATATATAGGTCAGTCATGACCAGCTTCGAACATTGCTTGATGTTTTTGCTTGGTTAAGTAGAGCACAGCCGCACATGGTACTCCTTCATGAGACATCTGAACAGGAGGAGAGCAACAATCTGTTGCTGTCAGCTCTAAGGGATGCTGCTCCAGCACGTGGAGCTGAGGTCTGCAGGCCAATTTTGATCACTATTTTCATTGCAAGGGGTCAATAATTACCATGTATTGAACTCTTACCATTTGCCAGATGCTTTACATACAGTGACACATAATATGAAAATCTTGTGAGTTGATGTTATTAGCATCTTCAGATGAGGAAGTGCTGGGAGATTGAATACTCCAGTTTCACAGGTAATAGAAAGGACTAGAACTTGAAAATGGTTTGTATGATTCTATCACTCTACCTAATAATACAGAACACTACCTTTTACAACAAGGAGAGTGAGCAGTGGATGGTTCCATATATCTTCTGTCAGGAAGTTTTAATGCTGACCTTTAGATTTGAGGCTGAAATTTAATTCATTTTTTCATATGACTGATTTCATGTAAGCTATGACCTTTTACTCCATGGTGGGGAGGTGGTACAAACAATTCCCAAAAAGTAGATTCTTCTAAGAACTGACTATGGAGGAAGGAAGGAAATGGAAGAAAGATACCTTTTTCTAGAAGAAATGGAGGATGTCTTCAGTGACCCATTGGCCTGTGAATAATATTGTGAGAAAATGTGTCCAGTGGTAAAATTGAAGGGTTTTGTTAACTTTTATGTTCTAAAGACTGGTCATTTTTATAAAAGCACAGAAATAAGCATTGAGAAAATGGCTCCTTGGCAAAAGAAAATGAAAAGCATATTGCAAGCATAAGCAGAACATTCTTTGAGATGCTATGGAAATAAATTAAGTTAAAAATAAATTTAATGCCTATTTTAGAGAAGGAAAAGCAGGTATATTAAACCTGCTGCCCTGTAACCCAAACCATGGCTCAGGAAGAAATAACAAGTGAAACACATAATCATGGTAGAGCAATGTAATCATTTTGTGGTAAGAAGGTGAATCTCTAACTCCTGACCTGTTCTCCAACTATTCTGCCTAAGATATATAATACCCCCAAATCCTGCATGTCTGGGACTCTCTGACCTCATGATTCCTTCCTGTAGTGAGGACCATCGAGGCCACCAAACCTTAGGAGATGTGTCATTGTGAAAAATGAGGGAGGCACCTGGGAGCCATGGCTACTTATGCCATCTTGTTGTCTTTAAGGTTTACTGATCAAGGAGCAAACCAAGTCAAATTAACCTCAGCTGAGTACAATTTACCATTTTACCTGAACCTTGACCTTGGATTGGCTTCTGTAGTCTAATCTAGCTCATGGGAGTACAACCGAAGTTGTTAAAGGGAAATAATTAAATTGGGGAAAGGACTGAGGAGAGCAGGGCTTGACATTGCTTTAGTGTCGTGCTAGAAGTCGTTCTCCCACTGCTGAGTGTAAGTTACAGTGAAGGAAGGTTACCGTGGGGCAACACAGTGTTTATTGTTTTGGGGGGAAATCCAATCATTCTCCTATCTACCCAGCCGCTCATTCATCTACCTAGTCACTCATTCACTCAAAAACAATATTACATGTTTGCATTATACCAAATTTTAAGGAGATAGAGAAATGTATAAAATAGAGTTTTTACCCTTAACAATCTAATAATCTGGTCGGAGACACAATACATAACTCAGAAGACAGATGAAAGGTCACTGAGTGTGGTAGATATAAGATGACTAATGACTGAAAGGTTGGCTGGTAAAGTGATGAGTGTGGTAGTTCTAAGATGACTAATGACTGAAAGGTTGGCTGGTAAAGTGGTGGGGGGGTTATACAGAGAATGGATTGTAAAGAGTGGTTTTCTCCAATGTTGTTCTGGTGTCCACAAACGGAAACAATTATTAGAGAAACCAAGGGTGGCCACAAGCTTTCTAGAGAGGATGGAAGGTTTAAAAGTGTGGCGAGGAACCACATTATAGTAGCCAACGATGGAATCCTGACAGAACAAGAGTCTCATGTGGGTGAATTGGGAAGAACTGGAATAACTTTTAGGGCAGAACCTTCAGTTGAGGGCTTTTGGAGGATGCGGTGAAGAGATTAAAGTAAAAAAGCATAGAGATCAAGTACAGACTGCCTGGCTTTTTTTTTTTTCTTTTCTTTTCTTTCTTTTTTTTTTTTTGATAAGAATGATGCTGGAGGTCAGTCAACTGAGAAGTGAAGTGGTCCACAGTATTATCTATTTGGATATAGAATGCATTGGAGTGGAGATGGAATAGAATGAAAAACAAAAACAAAAACAGAACTGAGTTATGTGAGTTGTATGAGAAAGTAGCTATAAACTCATAGGAATGCAAAGCAACACAAGTGGGGGTTGGAAGAGGGTGGTATAGACAGATAGAGAAAGAGGAGCGTGATTTAATTGTTTGCGGGCAGCAACTGGGAAAAAGGAAGATATTTATATGGCACTTCATTTCCCAAGTTTGGTAGAATGAGGAAAGATGGGGGTTCCATTGAAGAAATGAACGGATAGGTCACGCTTTTAGAGGAGTAGCAGATCATAGATCCAGAAGACAGAGAGAAAGGTGTTGGTTATCTTACATCATTCACGGAATTACCAAATATGAATCAAGAAAGGAGAACGAAGCTTAAAAAGAAATGTGCTAAATCAATTATATACAATAAGATGGAAGAGCTGATACTATGCCAGTTTATCTGTTGGTACCATTCTCTTTAATATTAGCGGCTTTCTCACCACTGCAGATATTTCCAAAATGCTTGAGGGTCATAGAGATGTCATAGAAGCATATGATTGACATTACTTCACCTCTTTAATACCAACACCATGTGTTTGGTACCTTAAATGAACCACTCCACTGAACTACAATCACAGATATAACCTGAGCTTTGACGAATAAGCTAATATATCTACTAGCAATGGTAGGGTTGGTCCACATGAGAGGAAAATCAGTACACAGGAGGCCTGTAATATTCACAGCAAAAGGAAGTGCCTGAATAAATGAATAAATAAATAATTGGTATAAGAGTAACTTCAGACATGGCAAAGAATCCTAGATGTATCTGGCCTGCTTTATGGGTTAAGGTTTAACTTCTAAAAACAGTATGTAAAAATCTCTGAACTGTCAACCTAGAGTCTACACTGCTATTGCACTAGCAAAGGAGTCCTTTCATAAACATAAAATTACATATTATTTTACAAAATTAAAGCCACATATTTACTTTGCTTTAATCATCATTATTTAATCAACCCCTATTCCTGATTTAAATCTGGTCAGGGGGGCCGCCTGGGTGGCTCAGTTGGTTAAGCGTCTGCCTTTGGCTCAGGTCATGATCCCAGGGTCCTGGGATCGAGTCCCACATCGGGCTCCCTGCTCCACGGGTAGCCTGCTTCTCCCTCTCCCCTGCTTGTGCTCTCTCTCTCTCAAATGAATAAATACAATCTTAAAAAAATGAATCTGGTCAGGGAATGTGTCTGAAAAGATACAACTTAAATTTTTTGTGTCAACTTTTGTATTATGTACAAAGTACAACATTAAAAGTTAACAAACAAGGACCAGAGAATTAAACAAAATTCCACATTACGTCTAATAGCTATGCCATGAAATAAGAGTTTATCTTCTGAGTCAAATAATGTTCCGCCACATAAGAAGCAAATGTCTTCTTTTCTAAAAGAAGGGAACTCTATAACATGGTTATTACCAGTTGGTAAGCATGAGATTCCACAGGATATTTGGTTTATCAATTAAAAACATTAGAAAATATTTCTGATTCTTTATGTGAAAAACCTGAATGTCATGCTTTATTTTCTATAGTGTGAAACCATGACTCTCTACTTACGCTTTCCTGCATCATATCATCCTGGAGTTTAAAAAGTATTTCATTAATAAGAATCAATAGCATACCTGATTATGATTCCCCTCCAAAAAGAAAAAAAAGAACAAAAACAGAAAATGAACAAAAAAACGTATTCCAGAAATCTCCCTGGCAATTTTCTGTAATATCCAAGGAAATTTCTCACATGTTCCCATGAACAAGTCTTTTTAGCCACTAACACAAGATCGAGCACTTTTGGGGGCAAAGTTATCAGTGCCTCTAGTCGTAGGGTCTGAGCAAGTATGGGGGCTCAAACTACTGGTGAGAAAGAGGCTGGGACATTGGCCATGCTATCACGGTCAGAACCCTGAAGTAAGTAGTCCGACTATATGGGTATAATCACTTTCTTCTATAAGCTTGGGGCTGAAGCTTTCACAAGCCAGCCTTACTGTGAGGTCATTAAAACCCAGGATGCTTGCAGGAGTAATCTCCCAGGAAGATGAGATGGTAAGCAAAATTTACCAAATATACAAAGAAAACAAATACTATGAAATCTTACACTTGGGCAAATAGTAATTATAATCATAATAATAACAACCATAAGAGCAGCTATTCATGAACACTAATTAGGTATCAAGCATTATACTAAATGCTTTACATATATGTCTCATTATTGTTCTAAAAACCCTGCGAGATAGATACTGTTATTTTCCCTTCTTATGCGTGAGGAAACTGCAAGACAGGGATAGCAAGTAACTACTCAAGAACAGGAAGGTAGGAAGTTATGGAGCCAGAATTAAAACTTACGCATCCAAGTCCAGTGTTCATATTCTCGGCCACTATGTTCTACTGCAATGTGAAAGAACTTCAGTTTACATATAATTAGTATTCCTAAATAGTTAAAGAGTAAAAGGCATAAATAAAATAATAAATTATTTAGGTTTTTATTTAAAAATCCATTAGGAAACATGGAAATTAAAAATATGGTGGGGCACCTGTGTGGCTCAGTCGTTAAGCTTCTGCCTTCAGCTCAGGTCATGGTCCCAGGGTCCGTGGTGGGATCGAATCCCACACTGGGCTCCCTGCTCAGCGGGAAGCCTGCTTCTCTCTCTCCCACTCCCCCTGCTTGTGTTCCCTCTCTTGCTGTGTCTCTCTTTGTCAAATAAATAAATAAATAAAATCTTTAAAAAAATATATGCTTATTGAAATTAAAGTACCAAATGATGAACCAAGCGGTATATTGGACACAATTGAAGCCTGAATTGTTGAATAAAAAAATGACGTTGAGTAAATGCCCCAGAACTCAATATAAAATATTAAAATTATAAAAAATATTAAGTAACATGAATAGAATAGATGTTGAGCTCTAATGTAAGCATAATAGGAACTATAGAAGGAGAGGAATATGGAGGATGGTGATAGATTAATATCTGAAGATACGGTAACTGAGAACTTACCAGAAATAATAGAATATATGTCTTCAATTTGAACAAAATAGCCCAGAATGCTAAAGAAGAGAAAATGACCAAAACAAAAACAAAAACAAAAACCCACACCAAAGGACATAATAGTCAAACCAAGTATAAGATTAATGACAGAGAGAAATTCTAAAGTATAATTGAAAGAAATTAGTAATGTAATTCAAAAGACAGTAGAAATGAACCTCCAAACTGTTGAGTAAAAATATCTTTAAAAGTTGAATTTTATACCCAGAATCTAACACTTAGGACCCAGATGAAATAAAAACATTTTCTAATGTATGAACCAGATTCTTGCTGCTTACATTCCAGCAAGAAGGAAAATAAAATGAAAAGGAAGTTGGGGAGTGAAAGAAAGAAGAATGAATAACAACTAAAATTATTAATTCCTGCTGGTAAATGCCAGTGAGTATTGATTCTTAAAATACCAAAGAAATAACAATAAGTTTGTGTGCTCAAAAATAAGCTGTAATTAAAATTCTTGACAATAAAAATTGGAAGAAGTGCAGAGGATAGTTAAAGCAGAGGCTCTTGTCATATTCGTGAAGGGACTAGAGATGCAGACTAACTTTAGACTTTTCTAGACAAAGATAAATTACATTCAAACATCATTTGTATAACTTTAAAATATAAATGTGTGTATATCCAGAAGCTAAAGGAATACTGTTTCTCGATATTTTAAAATTCTTCATAAAATTAAAAAGAAAGCTAAAGTAAAAAATAATAATAACAAAAATAAATAAAGTAACACACCACTGATGTGGGTAAAATCCGTAGGTCTGACACCAGACCAAATTTAGCATTTCAAATACAGACTATATAAAATTTGGAGGCATTCATTATCATTTCACCCTGACTTACTCAGACTCTTATTCAGGCTAATGATGGTATTAACTTTCTGAAACAAACCAAAATCCTAGGTTAAACACTATGTAAGTTAATTAATTTACCTTTAGATAAAAGGTAAATTATCTGTGACTTTTTTTTTTTTTTTAGTTTCAGGTGTAGAATTTAGTGATTCTTCACTACACCCAGTGAGTGACACCAGTGCTCAAGAGCCCTCCTTAATACCCATCAGCCATTTAACCCATGCCCCACCCACCCCCTTCCATCAACCCTCAGTTTGTTCTCTATAGTTAAGAATCTGTTTTATGGTTTGCTTCTCTCTCTCTCTTTTTTTCTGTTTTGTTTCTTAAATTTCATGTATGAGTGAAATCATATGGTATTTGTCTTTCTCTGACTGACTTCTTTCGCTTAGCACAATCTTTGACTTTTAGATATCGAGGATGTGCCTATTATCTTTTGATGTAGAAATAGCCAGTATTGGGGAAAAGTTTAATATTTCCCTTAATTTATTGACTAAATGTTTGTTTTGTTTTGTTTGCTCAGATGATTTACTTTTTGTAAGTTTTGTTTTTTCACTGTCATCATCCCTGCTGAGATTGGAAAAGAAATAAGATTCTAAGCACACCGTGAACCTGTACCATGAACATTGTTGGCAAGTCATTCTGGATCAGCTGATCAAATAAATGAAGTTGGCTTAATTCTAGGTTATCTGGGGGTCTTGGATGGAACGAACTCAAGTTTAATTAGATACTATTCTGACAAAGTTCATGGGCTTCATAGTAAAGTGACCATGGGTAAGTTATCTAACTTCTCTAAACTCTAGTTTCCTCATTTGTTACAAGAGAAAGTATAATATTGCCTCTTGGAACTGTTGGAAGTATTAAATAAAATTACAGTTGTGCTTGGCAGTTAATATCACTTGATAAATAGTAGCTGTTGTTATTGTAATAGTTATTAGCTCCCAGCCAAAACTATACAGGACTTAGTAAGATACTTAGAGAGAAACCAGAAAGTTCAAGTGAAGAGAAATCCCAAAAGGGTAAATACATTTAACTGCACATTTACAAATGCTAAGTTGATTCAAAGAGAATTTTAGAAAGCAGCCAAATAACTGTCTAGGGGTTTGCTTTCTCTAAATAGGAATGGTATGAAAAGCATTAGGAGGCAAATGATTATCTTTTATAGAGTACTTGATATTATTTTTGCCTTGTGAGGTGAGTACCTTTTATCACTATCACTATTTTAACATTAATGTTATCTTATCAAAAATATTTTTCTCCATTCAAACATATAACATCTTAATGTGTTGCTTCAATTTTAATGTAACTCTTAACTACATCCAAAGAATGAACAATTCTAGCTAAGTCAGTCAATGGGAAAACATACCATGCACAGTACAAATTCACTTTGGAGCAGATTTTGCTGGAATACATCTCTCCAGCTAGGTGAGTGGCTTCTGTGATTACATGAGTCCTTGAACATTTTCTCTATCAGGGAGTCTCCTTCTTTGCATGAGGAGCTTTTAGACAGAAAAAGAGATCGTGGCTGATGCCTGCGCTACAGGGCTATTGCTGTGTGCATTTGTGCAAAGAGCACACTTTTAAAATATATGTTGGCCGGGGCGCCTGGGTGGCTCAGTCAGTTAAGCAGCTGCCTTCGGCTTAGGTCATGATCCCGGGGTCCTGGGATTGAGCCCCGCGTCGGGCTCCCTGCTCAGTGGAGAGTCTGCTTCTCCCTCTCTCTCTGCCTACTTGTGCTCTCTATCTCTCTGTCAAATAAATAAATAAAATCTTTAAAAAAAATGTATATGTTGGCCATTCTTTCCTGCCACCTGAACTCGCAAGAAAGAATAAACTGCTGCAGGGGGTTGAGAAGAGAGCTCAGAGCATTGGAATGTTAGTGCCAGGATTAGAGTTTCTATTCATTTTCTGCATTGATGAGAGGTGGTTTTGTCGCCAGGAACATGTGTCCTCTGCTCCCACGTGATGGACAGAGCAGACACTAGAAAGAAGAGGCTTCACTCTTTCCCAAATGGCAGCAGCTTTCTTTTCTTTTTGTTTAATAATCTTGAAAGGTTTTGTTATAACAGCACTTAGAACAGCACCTTGTGTGTAGTGATTTCTCAAAAGTATCTGTAGTGAAGTATGAAGGCATGAGCTAATTGATAAGCGAATGGTTAAACCTAATCTTTCATTTCTACTGAAGAATCTTAGGATGGAAATAATAAGCCAGCTAATAAAAATGGCAATCCTTAGTTTTTGAATCTTTACTAATGTGCTAGGCTCTATACTGTTTTACATGCATTTTCACCTTTAATTGTCAGAAAAACTCTATGAAGTAGCTACTATTTTTTTTTTAAGATTTATTTATCTATTTGAGAGAGAGAGAGTGCGCAGGGGAAGGGGCAGAGGGAGACAAGCAGGGGGAGCCTGACGCAAGGATGGATTCCAGGACCCCGAGATCATGACCTGAGCCGAAATCAAGACTCAGATGCTTAACTGTCTAAGCCACCCAGATGCCCCAAATAGCTACTACTTGTACTCTCTGCATTTCAAAGGAGAAAACTGAGATTTATAATTTGAGAATATTGCCCAAGGACACCTAGCTGATCACCTAGCTTGTGGCAAGGCCAGGCTAAACCTTGTGTCTTACTTCTAAGTGTGGGGCCTAATGCCCTCCCAGCGCTGGAGAATAGGCACAATGCAGTAGCGGGGGCACGGTCACCTCAGAGGCCCAGATAATTAGAATTACCTCTGACATTGGCCTGGCATACTAGTTGACTTGGCCTGGTATTCTGTTTCCAGAAGCAGTCACATTGCCACTTTTGTTACCCT
>NW_027865479.1:0-1849 GCF_054177405.1 Leptonychotes weddellii
TTTTTTTTTTTTAAAGATTTTATTTATTTATTTGAGAGAGAGAATGAGATAGAGAGAGCATGAGAGGGGGGAGGGTCAGAGGGAGAAGCAGACTCCCTGCTGAACAGGGAGCCCGATGCGGGACTCGATCCCGGGACTCCAGGATCATGACCTGAGCCGAAGGCAGTCGCTTAACCAACTGAGCCACCCAGGCGCCCCATTTTACAACTTTTACCTACCAGACAGCTCACAAGCATTGTACCTAAAAATTGAAAAAGATATACTATTTTCAAGCACACAGAAGATATGTTCTGAAAACTGATCATATGTTAGGCCACATTCTTTGCTCACAAGGCAATTAAATCAGAAAACAACAATAAAATAACGAGAAAGCCTACATGATTAGAAATTTTTATTATTTCTAAACAACTTGTTAGTCAAAGGGAAATCAAAATGAAAATCAGAAAATGCTTAGGGCTGAACCATAACAATACTACACATCAAAACTTGCGAGATTCAACTAAAGCAGTAGTTACAGAAAAATGTATAATCTTCAATGCATACACTAAAAAAGCTAAAAATTGATGACATTGGCATCCCAGTTACAAAGTTAGAAAAAGAGGGGCGCCTGGGTGGCTCAGTTGGTTGAGTGGCTGCCTTTGGCTCAGGTCATGATCCCAGGGTCCTGGGATCGAGCCCCTCATCGGGCTCCCTGCTCAGCAGGAAGCCTGCTTCTCCCTCTGCCTGCCGCTCCCCCTGCTTGTGCTCTCTGTCAAATAAATAAATCTTAAAAAAAAAAAACAAAAAAAACCAAAGTTAGAAAAAGAACAAGAAGGGGCACCTGGGTGGCTAAGTCGGTTAAGCTTACGACTCTTGATTTTGGCTCAGGTCACGATCTCAGGGTCATGGGACCAAGCCCTGCTCCAAGCTCCTCGTTCAGTGGGGAGTCTGCTTGAGATTTTCTCTCTTCCTCTCCTTCTGCCCCTCCCTGCCACTCCTGTGTATGAACATGAGACACGTGTACTCTCTTTCTCTAAAATAAATAAATCTTAAAAAAAAACTCAAAGAAAGAAAATAATAATAAAAGAGCTGATATAAATAAAGTAGAAAATAAGTACCAATCCAAAGAGCTGATTTTTTAAAAAAATTAAAAAGCAAATAAACTTCTAGCAAGGCTGATTAAGAAACAAAGAAAAAAGAGACAAATGATATTAGAAATGAAAAAGACATAAATTCAAATGCTGAGCAGTCTAAACAGATAATAAAAAGATATTATGAACCAAGAAAATCTGAAAAGTTGCATTAAATAAATTCCTAGAAAAATATAACTTAAAAATTTCAATCAAAAACAAATTCATCTCTAAACTGTTCAACAAAAGATTTAATTCAGTGCTGATCAAAATCCCAACAGGATTTTTTGTGAAACTTGACAAACTTATTCTAAAATTTATATTGAAAAGCAAAGCCCAAAAAAAAACCCCAACATACTCTTGAATAAGAGTAACTATTCAAGTGGATTTACCATATATTGTCTTATTATAAAGCTATTATAGGGGCGCCTGGGTGGCTCAGTTGGTTGGGCGACTGCCTTCGGCTCAGGTCATGATCCTGGAGTCCCGGGATCGAGTCCCGCATCGGGCTCCCTGCTCGGCGGGGAGTCTGCTTCTCCCTCTGACCCTCCTCCCTCTCATGCTCTCTGTCTCTCATTCTCTCTCTCTCAAATAAATAAATAAAATCTTAAAAAACAAACAAACAAACAAACAAAAACAGGGCGCCTGGGTGGCTCAGTCGTTAAGCGTCTGCCTTCAGCTGAGGTCATGGTCCCAGGGTCCTGGGATCCAGTCCTGCCTCGGGCTCCCTGGTCAGCGGG
>NW_027865480.1:0-253 GCF_054177405.1 Leptonychotes weddellii
CCCTCCCTCCCTTCCTCCCTCCCTCCTTTCCTTCCTTCCTTCCTTCCTTCCTTCTTTCTTTTTACTGCAGTGAGAGAAACCAACTTGAGTTAGCTTTTGGAAAAATAGGTTTATTAGAAAAGATATATCTCTTAGGATCTAAAGAAAATTTGCAAATCCAGGTCACGGGAAGAGAGTTAGGGCATCCTGGGACTCCAGCTGTAAGAATTCAGGAATTCATTTTAATTCATTTTAATGCATCTCTCTTCCTCTC
>NW_027865481.1:0-253 GCF_054177405.1 Leptonychotes weddellii
CCCAGGGCTCGCCCCAAATCAGGGCCCCGGGGCTGGGTGGGGGGGAACACGGAGGAGGCAGAGGCCACCCCCCTTGGCCACACTCAGGGTGAAAACAGACAGAACACAGGCGCATAGAGGAGACAGCCATGGGGTGGAGGGCCTGTTCCGGGACGTGGGGGCTCCGCTGCCTCAGGGGAATGCCCGGGACGGCAGCGGGGTGGTTCGGGTTGATTTAAGGTGTCGGCGTGTTTGAAGCCCGAGAGCAGCACCT
>NW_027865482.1:0-253 GCF_054177405.1 Leptonychotes weddellii
AACTCTCTCTTTTCGCAGACGACATGATACTTTATGTGGAAAACCCAAAAGACTCCACCCCCAAATTACTAGAACTCATCCAGCAATTCAGTAATGTGGCAGGATACAAAATCAATGCACAGAAATCAGTTGCTTTCTTATACACTAACAACGCAACTGTAGAAAGAGAAATTAGAGAAACCATAAAGCATGTTTTGAAGAACTCAAAAGGAAAAGAATAGTCTATTATCTTTACCAAGCTATTTACCATTTC
>NW_027865483.1:0-253 GCF_054177405.1 Leptonychotes weddellii
TGTTCACTTGTCTCTAAGTATTTTCTGATTTCCCTTATTATTTCTTCTTTGACCCATTGGTAGTTTAAGACTGTGTTATTTAATTTCCACAACTTCCCGAATTTTCTGGTTTTCCTACTGTTCTTGATTTCTAACGTCAACCTGTTGTGGTCAGAGAAGATACTTTGTATAATAGTTAACTTTTTAAGTCTGTTGACACTTCACTTGCCATCTGGTATATGGTCCACTCTGGAGAATGTCCTGTGTGCCCTTG
>NW_027865484.1:0-253 GCF_054177405.1 Leptonychotes weddellii
TTTTGAAAAACGTACACAGTCATGGAGACGCTACCGCAAGGAAGATGCCGAATTCTCTCCGCCCTTTCAAGGTCAATACCCTCCTCCCACCTCCAGCCCCAAGAGACCAATGATCCACCTTCTTTCACTACAGTTTTGACTCTTCTGGAATCTCACACACATATTCCAGCAGCGTGTGCTCCTGGGCCTGTCTTCTTTCGCTCGGACAGGACTTAAAGCCTGATGTGCACGTGTCCCTAAGATCTACCTTACT
>NW_027865485.1:0-253 GCF_054177405.1 Leptonychotes weddellii
CACACACATACACACACACACCACAGATACAAGAAAATAGCAAATGAAAGAAAGAAACAAACAAAAGCCCTCTCAACTATTTGGTTTGCTGCCTTATTTTTATCTTGGTTAGCTGAAACTTTGTTGCTCCTGTTTGAGCTTCATTCATGTTACAAAACTGGAGACCATAGCACACTTTTTTCTTTCCCTCCCTCTCTCCTTCTTTCTTTCTCTCTTGCTTTCTTGCCTTCCCTATTTATCTGTTTATTTAGGC
>NW_027865486.1:0-253 GCF_054177405.1 Leptonychotes weddellii
CGGGCGGCTCGGCGATGAATAATGCATGACCAAGGCGCCCCCTACCGGCGGCCACGGGCTCCGCGGGGACATGGCCCCGCCGCGCCCGGGGACCGGGCCTGCACCAGGCGGACTCGGCAGGTCTCCCTGCCCGCCCCCGTCCTCCCTCCCCGGCCCAGCCGCCCAGCGCTCGCCCTCCCTCCCTCCGTGTCTGGGGGACGGGCAGCCTCCAACGACCCCGAGACTGGGAACCGAGTTTGGGGAGGAGGCGGGG
>NW_027865487.1:0-253 GCF_054177405.1 Leptonychotes weddellii
AAATGTTCCAAATCTCTTTAAGGAAAAAGAAAAAGAAAAAGAAAAAAAAACTCCATGGACTCTGGGCCTCCAGCTCGGGTGCAGAGGTCAGAAGGCTCCCGGTGGCTCAAGGAGGAAACGTTGGTGAACACCAGAGGGTTGGCACAGCCCACCGCACGGAGCCAGGGCAGAAGGAGAGGCAGTGTCCAGAGCCAGGGAGTGCCAGACTGCCAAGGACCTTCTCTGTGAGTGCAGAGGTGGGAGAAGCAGCAGA
>NW_027865488.1:0-253 GCF_054177405.1 Leptonychotes weddellii
AATAGGGTATGCAGATGGCAGCTAAGCACACAAAAACAGCATCATTAGCCATCAGGGACACAGGCTCAAACCATGATGAGATGGCAGGGCACACCTGTTAGAATGGCTGACATACAAGCCACGGACACTACCAAGTGCTGGGGAGGATGAAGCAATGAACTCTCATTCATCACTGGTAGGAATGCAGAAGGGTAGAGCCGTGCTGGAAAAGTCAGTCGCTTTCTTGTAAAGTTACACAAATATCATCCGGTGC
>NW_027865489.1:0-253 GCF_054177405.1 Leptonychotes weddellii
GCGAGCTCCTGGGGAAGCCACTGAGCGTCTGTGCGCTCCTTCCAGGACTGGGAGTGGGAGGGACGGGGAGGGCCGGTGGGAAGGGTGGCCGCAAGGTCGTGCTGGGGAGGATGGCGGGTGGTCTGCCTCCGTCGGGAAGGGCTGCCGTGGGGAAGCTGGGAGGCAGGGAGGCCCGCGTGGAGGGCGGCGCGGAGGGCGGTGTGGAGGCCCATGGAGGGCGGTGGGTCTGGAAGAGAGTCAGAAGTCAAGCAGG
>NW_027865490.1:0-1849 GCF_054177405.1 Leptonychotes weddellii
GATCCCAAGACCCTGGGATCATGACCTGAGCCGAAGGCAGACGCTTAACGACTGAGCCACCCAGGCGCCCCAAATTGATTTTAAATAATAAAAAAAAAGAAGAGATTAGATAGAACCGTGCTTGAAAACCACACACACCAGAGGTCCTGGAAATAAACTGGCTTCCTTGGAGACTTGCATCTCCAGATAATATATTTGCATTTGACAGAGGCCTTCTGAAGACGGTGCCTGAACTGAAAGGTGGTGCGTTGGGCCCGCTGGGGGCCACCCTGCGTCTGGTCTCTTGAAATCAAGTACTGTGGGTGGTTGCTGGTGTGGTTGGGTAAAGAGCTGCGTCTGTGGGTCTCCGTTCCTTCATATTTTCTCGGCCATCATTGCCAAGACCACTGTTACTCTGTTTGTCACACTCCCAACATTAAATGTTACAAGAATTAGAATAAGTTAGCACAGAAGGCTTACTACCTAACCCCCCATTCCTCCAGCAGCTCTGTTTGCCAGGGTCAACCCCTTTTTATTCTTTGAGCTATTTCTTGGTACTTGTCTGTATTAACATTTCTGGTTCACTGCTGCTATTAAGGGCAGATGACAGTGACATTTTAATTAAGACCTTTATTTCTCTCTCCTGTGACAGTCCAAGCTGCCCAGGGCTGAATGGGCAGCTTCAGGGCATCAAGGATCAGGGGTTTTGTTTGGTTTTGTTTTTTGTAATGCTCTGCTGCCTTGGACACCTGGCTGCCCCTCACACCTGACAGGACTACTCCGAGCTTCGCATGCACCTTCCAGCTGTGGCACAAAGGGCTTGGAAGGCAAGGTGCACGACTAACTTGCCTTCCAAGTCACTGGCCAGGACCTAGTCACATGATAGCACCTAGTTGCAGGGGAGGCTGGGAAATGTAATCTGTAGCTGGGAGGTTATGTGCACAACGAAAACTTCTATTACGTTAGAGGAGGAGGGAATAAATATTGGAGGGACAGCAGTGTCTCTATAATTCTCCCCTTTCGGCCACCCAAATATCCGTATACACCTGTCTTCTCACACCTAAAACATGCTCACCGTTTCCCCAAGGGAGACAGGCCAGAGGACCTAATCGGTTTCTTCCTTTAGCTCAAGGCCCAGGATCTGGGGGATCTCATGGTGTAGTACCTATCCACCAAAGAGAAGTTATCGGCTACCCTTCCCCCAGCACACCCAGAACCCCGCGGTGGTATCTGAACAGGAAGCCACAATCAGAACTCTCCCATTTGAAATGAGAAACACGCTGGAGCCACTCATGTGTAGCAGGTGACAAACCTGGCTGAGCAGCAGTTGTGAAGGTCCCTCCCAGGCCAGGGGAGTAAGTTGTGTGCTTGATCCATCTGCGTCCCCTTCTTCTTCTCAGTAGATCAGGGGTTCTCAAAGTGTGGTCCCCAGACTTCTAAGCATCAGCATCACCTTGAACTCGTTAGAGATGCAAATTCTTGGGTCGCCTCATCTGCTGATTCAGAAACTCCGGGGCTGGTGGGGTCCTGGGTCTGTGTTTTAACAAGTGGGGTGAGGGGTGGGGGCAGGTGTTGGGGGGTGGGGAAGCTTCCCTGTTCATTATTCTCTGTGGCCTCATCTGAAGTGGGAACTGAAGAGGGGCTGTCCTTACAGGGGGCTAGTAGGCTTTCACGGCCCACTTCCTCCTGGTCTGGGATATGTAGTTTCTAGCCAGGCAGCCATATGTCTAGCTAAAACTTCTAGAATGTGGGAAGACGGGGGGGCATTCTCTGCCGTATTAGTACTATCTCTAAATAAGGTGCTTATACTGTCCTTTTCATATTTATTAATTTAAATATTATCCACTGACTTTCTTTTTTTTTTTTTTTT
>NW_027865491.1:0-253 GCF_054177405.1 Leptonychotes weddellii
CTGCTGCTGCTAAGTGTGTGTGGGATGCGGATCTTGGGTCCCCTACAAGACAGGGAACTACTGGACCGTTCCCCACAGTTCTGAGCACACAGTAGGTGCCAACTGGTTTGTTATGCATTGCCGATGAGAACGATTCTGCAAAGAGCTGACCACAGGGAGGATGTTTCAGAACACACAAGTGTTCAACTTGTCTAGTGTGGGTTAATTTGGCAATTGGGCTGAATGATCCAGGAAGGAAGCACGTCCCTGAGGA
>NW_027865492.1:0-253 GCF_054177405.1 Leptonychotes weddellii
GCCACAATCGATACTTCTAAAAAGTAACCTCATTCTCTCAACCCATGGTGTGCGTTTTGATATAAAACTTTAATATGCACACGGGTGATGGTCACCTAAGTATATCTTAAGAAGCATTCTTGTTGGAATTCTGGGAACTGGGTCCATTTTATGAATAAGGCACACTGTAGCCTTTTCAAGGAGCTTTTTTTTTTTTTTTAAGATTTTATTTATTTATTTGATAGAGAGAGAGCACAAGCAGGGGGAGTGGGAG
>NW_027865493.1:0-253 GCF_054177405.1 Leptonychotes weddellii
GGATGGGTTAGCCTGGTGATGGGTATTAAAGAGGGCACGTATTGAATGGAGGACTGGGTGTTATATGCAAACAATGAATCATGGAACACTACATTAAAAACTAATGATGTAATGTATGGTGATTAACATAATAAAATTTAAAAAAATGTTTTGGGGAATTCAGATGTAAGCTATAAGTTTTCATACAGTAGTTTGTCAGTAAGTTTTTAGTGAGTGAAATAAACATTTTAATCCGAATGGTTCTGCCTTAGTT
>NW_027865494.1:0-253 GCF_054177405.1 Leptonychotes weddellii
GTCTGATAGGACCTCTGTAGGAAAAGCTCAAGAAGGGCAGGATTTCATCGAGCGCTTCTCCCAGATTGTCAAGGTGCTGACCGAGGATGGCATGGGCCACCCAGAGACAGGAAATGCAATTGTTCGAGGAGGTCTTGGAGTATGATGTTATTGAAGGCAAATACCAGCAGACTTTGACAGTGCTGATAGCATTTCAGGAGCTGGGGAAGCCAAGGAAGCAGGATGCTGATAGCCTCTGGTGGGCCCTGATTAT
>NW_027865495.1:0-253 GCF_054177405.1 Leptonychotes weddellii
AAAAGAGAGCGAGAGAGAATATAATCAGACAGGTGAACAGAACAGAGCAATACACTGGATGCTCTGTGTACTTTGATGTTTATTAGAAAACTGGATCCCTGAAGGGGTACGTGGACCCCGATGTTTATAGCATCAATGTCCACAATAGCCAATGTTATAGCAGCAATGTCCACAATAGCCAAACTGTGGAAAGAGCCAAGATGTCCATCGACAGATGAATGGATAAAGAAGATGTGGTATATATATACAATGG
>NW_027865496.1:0-253 GCF_054177405.1 Leptonychotes weddellii
GAAAGCATTTATTTCTAGAAGCTTTAATCTGACCTGGGAAAATTAGTTCTCTTAAAACTTGACAACTAGTACATTATAAGCACAAAAGGTTTTAAATCAAAAGCCTTCCAATACGGAAGAATTCACATGAAACTTTTAGTTTAAAAAATAATCATTCTTGTAATCTAAAGAATATTAAAAAAAAACAAATACCTTAGATAAACATTCCTACAAAAGACTATTTTCTTGTATCATCTTCTCCTTAAAAAAAAAA
>NW_027865497.1:0-253 GCF_054177405.1 Leptonychotes weddellii
GTATGCACATGTGGAAAATACTTTAAATATGCATATATAGTGGTGATAAAATACGCCCTTCAGTAATAGAATTAGAGTTTATGCATATGTGTAAAAGTATTAGGCTATATGCTTCCATGCCTTCCCATTGGTTCTTATTGTCTGTGAAAATAGACAATATTTGTTTTCTAGGCTTAAAACTCATTGTCAGTATTTATCGCTTTTTTTTTTTAAGATTTTATTTATTTATTTGAGAGAGAGAATGAGAGACAGA
>NW_027865498.1:0-253 GCF_054177405.1 Leptonychotes weddellii
AAATTTCAGCTAAGCTTCTTCTTTTTCTACTGCCTTGTGGTGTAACTGTTTATTTGAACTTTTTTTCTGAATACACACATTTGTAGCATAAACTTCACTCTAATGTCGACTTTTGCTGCCTTGCATAGGTTTTGGAATATTGTGTTTTCTTTTTCTTTTGTTTTGAGACATATTTTGATTTGCCATTTGATTTTGTAATTTGACCCATTGCTTGTGCAGTAGTGTATTGTTTAATATTTACATATTAGGGGCA
>NW_027865499.1:0-253 GCF_054177405.1 Leptonychotes weddellii
CAGGAGCTGACAGCCATGGGCACATAGGCAGCCTTGCTCATGACCACAGGATATCTAAGGGGGTTACAGATGGCCACATAGCGATCAAATGCCATCATGCCCAGAAGCACACACTCTGTGGCTCCCATGGCAAAGGAAAGAAACATCTGCACGGCACAGGCGGAGAAGGAGATGGTTTTCCTGGGGGTCAGGAAGCTGTCGAGAATGAGGGGGACTGAGGAGGTTGTGTAGCAGATGTCCAGGAAGGAGAGGT
>NW_027865500.1:0-253 GCF_054177405.1 Leptonychotes weddellii
GAGAAGGAGAAGCAAAGACCCGTGCAGATGGGCACAATACAGGGCAGGGAAAACGTGACTTAACAGGGTGAAAGGGAAGGTGAGTGGGAACTCAAGACAAACTAACTTTTTTTTTTTAAGATATTTATTTATTTATTTATTTATTTATTTATTTATTTATTTATTTGAGAGACAGAGAGAGAGAAAGCATGTGTGCATGCGTGGAGATGGGCAGAGGGAGAGGGAGAGGAAGAATCTCAAGCAGACTCTGTGC
>NW_027865501.1:0-1849 GCF_054177405.1 Leptonychotes weddellii
TTTTTGAAGGACAGCATGGCAGAATTCTTTAGATATGAGAGAAAAGAGCAAGAAGTGCCAGTATTCAAGTTAATTGACTTAAATACTACAGAGGAACATGTGGCTTCCCAATTAATATGACACAAGTATTTAATTTCATTGATTAGTGTCCCATTTTTACTTAATTTATGTAGTATGGCTAAAACACCTAAGTGAGAATGAATGCTCATACCACATAGTTTAAAATGATTGAGAACATCAAGAATCTATGCCATAGGATAGATTCACTTTGAAAGACTAGGGGGGAAAATAGTATTTAGACCTTTATTACCTCTTAGTTATATTACTTCAGGACTTAGGAACTCCTAAAACATAGTCTTTATCTTATTACTTGCTTGCTCAATGGTTTTATTATTCAGAAATTTCCAAGTTCTCCATAAATTGGTTTCAGATTACTTTTCTTGTTTAACTTTCCTTACTCCTGTTTATAGAAAAATTGGACAGCATTTCACTCTCTGGATAGCTTTCAGTTTCCCATATTCATTTCTTTGTGGTCTCTTTGTCTATTTAGAATCCTATTATCTCCATCTACACCTGCAAAAACCCCATCTATCCTTCAAGGTCTATTTCAAATGACATTTTTTCCATAATGTGTATTCTTATTCTCCTAACCAGAGCAACTTTTCCATCTCTGAATTTTTTTTTAAAGATTTTATTTATTTGACAGAAAGAGAGGGAGTGAGAGAGGGAACACAACAGGGGGAGTGGGAGAGGGAGAAGCAGGCTTTCCGCTGAGCAGGGAGCCCAATGTGGGGCTCGATCCCAGGACACTGGGATCATGAGCTGAGCCCAAGGCAGATGCTTAATGACTGAGCCACCCAGGCGCCCCTCATCTCTGAATTTTTATTTAACCATCTTTGTATCTTTCTTAAGACACTTGTCACAAGCTGCTTTACGTTATACTTATTTGTGTACTCACCTGTTCTCTCCTCCCAGATTGTGAAGTCTTTGAAAGCAGGGAACAGATATTAATCAACTTTGAATTAATCAAGGTGATAAAAATACATTGCATTTCTGGTCCTCATTAAATATTTGTTGAATAAATGATATTTTAAAAATTATATGAGCTTTATTATTTGTAAAAACAACACCTGGTACACCAAAGTAAATAAAGACAACTACAAGGTGCATGACTGTATTTTGCTATATTTGCAGACACTAAAGAAATTCAAAGGAAGGGAGAAATTGATAGAGATTAAAACTCAGTGTGAGAGACATCTTAGCAAGCTCGTTGAAGAGGGCTTGAGATGTAATGTAGAATAGTGCTACTCAATGTGTGGTCAGTGCACCAATGCAGTCCTCAAATTGTTGTTATGAGTCCATGGCAAATATAGAAATGAAGGGTAAGCATTGAAAACATTTCTAGGAAATGAGTTTTATGTATGTTGAATCTAATAATACAAAATGGGCTATATTTACGTTTTTATACTTCAATTTCTATTGATTTTTATTTATAAAACTGGAAAAAAAGCTGGGCTTCACTTCAGTTAGTTTCAGAAGCACTGACTTAGAGGACAAGTAGAATTTATTTCATTTATTTTTTATTTTTTACATTGCCTGTCTTTTAAAAAATTTATTTATTTTTATTTTGACTATAATTGACACAGTGTTACATTAGTTTCAGGTGTACAACTTAGTGACTTTCTAGTTTATACATTATGCTATGCTTACCAAATGTATAGCTACCACGTACATTGCTACTACAATATTATTGACTGTATTCTTTATGCTCTGCTTTTTATTCCTCTGACTTATTCATTCCATAACTGGAGGCCTGTATCTCTCACTGCCCTTCACCTGTTTTGCCCAA
>NW_027865502.1:0-253 GCF_054177405.1 Leptonychotes weddellii
GAGTCTATTTATAACATGCTAATCTGGTCTAGACCCTCCCCCTGCAAGAGGTCGCCTCGTGCTTGGTGAGTGGAGACGTGTTTCAGTTTGCTAGGGCCGCGGTAACAAAGAACCACAGACCAGGGGACTTAAACCACAGACATTTATTTTCTCCCAGTTCCAGAGGCTGGATGTCCAAGATCAAGCTGTCCGCAGGGTGGGTCCCTTCTGAGGCTGGGAGGGAGAGTCTGCTTCAGGCTGCTTTCTGTGGGGG
>NW_027865503.1:0-253 GCF_054177405.1 Leptonychotes weddellii
AGGGACACACAGTGTGAGAAACAGACATGTGAGCAGACACGATCACACCCACATGCATTAAATAAGGCGTGGAGGGCTAAGATGTGCACTTCCTAATCAAATGTGGGTCACATTCTCGTTAAAAAAATATCTGATACAATTATGATCTCCACTTAAAATTTAATAAATCCTAGGCACAAAGAACTTAAACTTTCCCAAGGTCACTAGCTGATAAATTGGCTTGGGGGTTTAGAATTTTTACCTGTCTGGTCTG
>NW_027865504.1:0-253 GCF_054177405.1 Leptonychotes weddellii
ATACTGACTGGTGATTCTGGAGCTTTCATTTGATAAACCATTCATATTTCTTTCTTTTTTTTTTTTTTTTAAAGATTTTATTTATTTATTTGACACAGAGAGAGACAGTGAGGGAGGGAACACAAGCAGGGGGAGTGAGAGAGGGAGAAGCAGGCTTCCCGCCGAGCAGGGAGCCCGATGCGGGGCTCGATCCCAGGACCCTGAGATCATGACCTGAGCCGAAGGCAGTCGCTTAACCAACTGAGCCACCCAG
>NW_027865505.1:0-253 GCF_054177405.1 Leptonychotes weddellii
CAACCTTGGTGCCGTTGTCTATTTTGGGCCAGGTGATATCTTGCTGTGTGGGACGGTCGTGTCTTTGCAGAGTCTTTATCAGCATCCCTGGTCTCTATCTGCCAGGTGCCAGGAGTTACATGTCCCAGTGCAATAGCTGTGACCATCACAGAGCTCTCCAGCCACTGTCAGACGTCCCCTGGAACCAGTATTGCTCCCAGTGTAGAACCACCGATTTAGATGGTTTTTAAAATCATGACACTAGATTGTCACA
>NW_027865506.1:0-253 GCF_054177405.1 Leptonychotes weddellii
CTGCAAAGGTGGTTCAACATCTGCAAATCAATCAATGTGATACACTACAGAAATAAGAAAGGACAAGAAGCATATGATCCTCTCAATAGATGCAGAAAAAGCATTTGACAAAGTACAGCATTCTTTCTTCATTAAAACTCTTCATAATGTAGGGATAGAGAGTACATACCTCAATATCATAAAAGCCATCTATGAAAAGCCCACAGTGAATACCATTCTCAATGGGGAAAAACTGAGAGCTTTTCCCCTAAGC
>NW_027865507.1:0-253 GCF_054177405.1 Leptonychotes weddellii
GTGTTCCCTCTCTCGCTGTGTCTCTCTCTGTCAAATAAATAAATAAAATCTTTAAAAAAAAAAAAAAAAAGAATACAGGTGATAAAAAGATAAAGAGATAAAGGTGAGATCTGGGATGGATCTGAGCACAGTATCTTCGGTTCCTCAGGAGTTTGGGGTAAACCACCCTTCCAGCACTTTCTTGTTCACCAACCTGGAAGCTTCTGAACCCTGCCCTTTTGGAGTTTTATGGAGACTTCATTACATAGGCATG
>NW_027865509.1:0-253 GCF_054177405.1 Leptonychotes weddellii
GGCATCCTACCCAGATAAAGCTGATGTTAAATTTGACTTTTGATTGCCTTTCTGAACCTAAGATGAATACTCTGTTTGAATTTTTTAAAATTATCACAGACTTTTCCTAAGCAGCATCCTGATTTCATTAATTCTTGTCTCTTTTCTATTTCAGGCCTTCCAGAGATTAGCCCAGCTTATTAAAGAATCTTTATGAAGAGATCAAACTCTTTATGAAGAAATCAGAATCTTCCATGGGTTTTTTACATAAATT
>NW_027865510.1:0-253 GCF_054177405.1 Leptonychotes weddellii
GCTCAGCTGGTTAAGCATCTGCCTTTGGCTCAGGTCATAATGAGCCAAAGGTGAGCTAGGTGACGGGCTTCCTGCTCAGTGGAGAGCCTGCTTCTCCCTCTCCCTGTGTGTGTGAGCTTGCACACTCTCCCTCTCAAATAAATAAATCTTAAAAAAGAAAAAGAAAGAAAGGGAGAAAGGAAGGAAAGAAAGAAAGAAAAGAAAGGAAAGAAAGAAAGAGAGAAAGGAAGGAAAGAAAGAAAGAAAAGAAAGG
>NW_027865511.1:0-253 GCF_054177405.1 Leptonychotes weddellii
TACGACAAAGAGAAACTGATCTAATTTCTAATTGTTCCTTCATAAGGATCTCTGTTGCATCATGTGTATGGCTATCTGTTTTATCAAGGTAAGAGCCTGGGAAAAGGGAAGGGAGAAAGGAAAGAAAGCCCACATTTATTAAGTGCTAACTATATGCCTGGCACTTTATATATGCTGGCTTATTGGATCTTTACAATAATCCTACGATATAGTTGATTTCATTTTATAAGTGAGGACATTAGGATCAGAGAAT
>NW_027865512.1:0-1849 GCF_054177405.1 Leptonychotes weddellii
CCTTCAGCATGGAAGACCCATTGGTGGCAGCCAGGCATGCAGGAGGGGTTCGCTGTTCAGGCAGACCATTCAGGATCAGGACAGTGTTTTCACAGATGCTCTTACCTCGATGTCTTCCTCTTCCTTGTGGGGCTCACTGGCTTTAAGGAAGTTTGTGGTGGAATCTCCCTCCTTCTATGGAGGAAAGTCTGTGGTGGTCCCCTCATAATGTGACATGATATATTCTAGGGCACACCATCATCTGTCCTCATCTGACCTGTAATGTATCGCTGGGTCTTTTCCTCTTGGAATATAACTAGAAAGGATTTGCAGAGGCCATAACCCGAGAAGCAGTAACAGTCAGAAAATCAAATTCCCCTTCCCTTCTGGCCTTGAGTTCTGTATACATTCTGTACTCGTAGAGGGTCAGGATTGGGACCATATTCTAGTCTCTGGGTTCCTAAGTAAAATAAGGACCAATATGAGTTTTCAGATGTAACAACTCAAATTTAGTGAGTGTTCCTATTTACAAGTCATGATATTAAGGAGTTATGACATGGAAATGTGAATATTGGCCTCGCTCCTCCTCTCCTGGAGTGTGAGGCATTCAGACTATCACTCCATTCCCTCCCGGCCTCTGTCCTCCAACCAGGGGAATATCTTTACCGAAGTAAGCTCAGAAGACTCACCCGGCCACTATATTCCTCACCTTGATCTCCACCAGCTTTGGGTTTCTCATAATTGCATTTTATGTGCTCCAGATGTGGGAATCCCCAAACTGGGGACCTGAGAGTGTTAGTCAGTAAGGGGAGAAGAAGTTGGCTTTACGCTTTCATTTGACACATTTTATGAGCGTTTTTGAAGAGTCACTGAGAATAAGTTACTAAAGAATGATGTCAAGACCCCTGAGGAGGGGCTCTCCCACATAGCCATTGCTCGTCTTCTTTCTACTGATAACCTCACCCCATTTCTCTTGTATTGATAGAAGTGAAGAAACAGCAAAAGCGCCTGCAGAGAGAGACATTTCTGATCTATTTGTGAATTGTTTCCTCATTAGAATGGCATGAGTGTATTGTCTAGTCATAAATGAACCCTAGGTATGTGGTATCCTTGACATGGGAAGAGACCCAGCTGGGTATTAGGGCAGATGGACCATCTCTACTGATACCTGACGTGAACGTGAAGGAAACTCCACTTGAGATTCTGACTGTTAGGTCTTTAAAGCCTATGAAATTGTGGCCCAGGGGTCATTGTGAAGGGCTCCCTGTTGCTCCCAGAATACTTTCTTCCTACTCTCAACAATGGCAGCCTTCTCATTTCTTGGCACTGTGAGGTGGAAATGGTACCTATAGTCTTGGAGAAAAGATGTGCTTCTCCACATAATGATCTGAACTCCGTATCTTTTACCTTCTTTTATGGTAGATACACAGTGGATTGGATCTGGAGGCATTTCAATCTTAGTATGGTTGGTCTGCCTGTTTGATGTGGAGGGTGTTATTGTTTTGTGGCAACCGGGGTGGGAGACTAGAGAGGTCTCATTCTCTGCCAGAGTCACCTCTACTTCATGAGCTACCCTGGGGAGCCTCATACAAAGAGGGCCAACACTCACAGTGGTCATTGCACAGCACTGGCCTTCTGACCTCCTGTTAGAGTCTTGATCTTGTAAGTCCCTCTTTCTGGTCTATCTGATCTGCCACTTAAACGGGGTGGATTACAGAATGGGCAAAGCCCTCACTGACCAGGAACTGCGAGGGCACCAGAAATGCCTTCAGCATGGAAGACCCATTGGTGGCAGCCAGGCATGCAGGAGGGGTTCGCTGTTCAGGCAGACCATTCAGGATCAGGACAGTGTTTTCACAGATGCTCTTAC
>NW_027865513.1:0-253 GCF_054177405.1 Leptonychotes weddellii
ATAGCTATAATTTCCGTAACTCAAAGTGTTTGAACAGGAAGCATTTTCTCATCTAGTCTCTTGAATTGCAATTGGTTAATAAAGGAACTAGTGATTGTGGATTATAAAATATTTGTGCTATAGTTTAAGATATGCACATCTTTTATATATCCTTGATCAAAATTTATTCTCCCAACAGCCATATAAATTAAGTGGAACAAGGAATATCATCCCCACTCCACAAGTGACATTTAAGAATGCAAAATAGTTTCTT
>NW_027865514.1:0-253 GCF_054177405.1 Leptonychotes weddellii
AGATCTCATTCCTTTTGATGGCTGCATAATATTCCATTGTATATATATACCACTTCTTCTTTATCCAGTCATCTGTCGATGGACATCTTGGCTCTTTCCACAGTTTGGCTATTGTGGACATTGCTGCTATAAACATCGGGGTGCCTAGTTGCTTTTAGCTGGTGTATTTTCCTTGACTTTATTTGTAACTCTTATCTTGCATCCTCTTTTCACTGCCTCTCTTCTTAAGGGAATAGTTGCATTTTGTTGCTTT
>NW_027865515.1:0-253 GCF_054177405.1 Leptonychotes weddellii
AACAGGGAGGACAAGATCCGTGGTTTCAGATCTTCATCAGTGGTCACTGTTTCACCAACCAAAGTGTATACGGGCCCCCAAGTTCTCAGATACCAAAGAGCAGGGTGACCCCACCTGCCCGTCACACAGCTCCTTCTGGGGAGGCCCTGGCTGAGGGAGCCTAGCGAGTCCACCCCAGCTTCCCATGTCAGAACACGGAACGGTCCCCTGCGCCCACGTGTGGACCCGTGGATTTTAAATGTCCTTGTTTTCA
>NW_027865516.1:0-253 GCF_054177405.1 Leptonychotes weddellii
AGATTAGCAAGTTCCCCAGGATGTTATGACACCACTGAAGGTCAAGAACCACCGTAGTAGCACACAACCAAGTGGGCTCAAGAGGGCAGGAAGGAAATTATTATCTCTAAAACACCCAGCAGACTCAGAACAAGAAAGTTCCCTTCATAATTACATTTTGCCTGGGGCATGTCCTACATTGCTACCTAGTTAAAAAAAAATTTTTTTTTTATCTTTGCTTTTTCCCCTTCCACTTTTCTTGATAAATGATGAC
>NW_027865517.1:0-253 GCF_054177405.1 Leptonychotes weddellii
AGTCGAAATCTTGCCGTCTGTTTCCTCCACGCTCAAGAAAGTTCGGCCCGGCCTGGCCTGGCCCTCGGTGTTGGTCCCCATTCAGCAGGTGTTCCGGCCACGAGAAGATTCTCCTCTGATGGGCAGAGCGGTTCAGAGTGAGAACACAGGATCCGCATTAGAGGGACAGTGTGAGGGTAAGTTCTAGAACATTCCGGCCACTTTCAAATTGCTGACCCAGTCACACAGCCTCTCCTTTGGTGGTCCCTTCATC
>NW_027865518.1:0-253 GCF_054177405.1 Leptonychotes weddellii
GCAAGGCTCCCATTGGTGATGGAGTACCTCATTTGTAAATATGGAAGGAAGGAGCTGCTAACTCTTGTTTTGTGTAAAGCTCTTTAGAGCCTCAGCTGAAAGTGAAACATCACAAATCCATTTAATATTCTCTTAAATGCACACACATACGCACACAAGTGTAGAACAAAAAACAAGGCTTCTTTAATTTTTTTTTTTTAACCTTGTCTTGGGAAGTATCTTGGATATATTCAAATTTTGCTCAATGAAAAAT
>NW_027865519.1:0-253 GCF_054177405.1 Leptonychotes weddellii
GAGCAGTGTAATCCAGGGTGAGCAAACCCAAAAACTGGACCAGGATAATCAGATACCCTCTTCCACGAATTTGGATTTGGGAAACTGGATCAGCTGTATTTTGATTCACTTGCTACTCAAAGTGGGATCTGTGGGCCAGCAGCATCCATGTCAGCTGGGAACTTGTTAGAAATGTACACTCCTTCCCGAGACCTAATGAGCCATTATTTGCATTTTGACAAGATCTCTGCATGATTTTGCGGACATTCAAGTT
>NW_027865520.1:0-253 GCF_054177405.1 Leptonychotes weddellii
ACTGAGCCACCCATGTGTCCTGGTAGCTTACTTTCAAATCCAGGAAGGGAGAGTCTTTCGTTTAAGGCTGCTAAAAATATGAAGGAGATATCCTATCATCTTTGTCATCTTATGTAACTTAATCAGAGGAGTAACATTACATTGCCTTTGCCATATTCCATGTGTTAGAAGCAACTCACAGGTCTCACCTGCACACAAGGAGAGGAGAGTACACAAAGGTGTGAACATCAGGAAGTGGGAATTATTCGGTATC
>NW_027865521.1:0-253 GCF_054177405.1 Leptonychotes weddellii
CACGTACCCACGCACGCACGCGCACACACGCACATGCACCCACGCACGCACGCACACACACGCACGCACACACGCGCATCCACGCACGGACGCACGCACACATGCATGCACGCACGCGCACACACACGGACGCACGGATGCATGCACGCACGCACGCTCACACACACGCACGGACGCACGCACGCATGCACGCACACACACATGCACACATGCACGCACACTGCCTGGGCAGGACATCCGGACCTGTAGGGCC
>NW_027865522.1:0-253 GCF_054177405.1 Leptonychotes weddellii
TTCCATTAGACAAATACATCATTTTATTAATCTTATAGTTTTTTTTTAATTTTATTGTTATGTTAGTCACCATACAATACATCATTAATTTTTGACGTAGTGATCCACGATCCATTGTTTTCGTATAACACCCAGTGCTCCATGCAGTACGTGCCCTCCTTAATACCCATCACTGGGCTAACCCATCCCCCACCCCTCCCCTCTAACACCCTCAGTTTGTTTCTCAGAGTCCATAGTCTCTCATGGTTTGTCT
>NW_027865523.1:0-1849 GCF_054177405.1 Leptonychotes weddellii
AAAAAAAAAAAAAGATTCTCTCTCACCGCCCCTCCTCCCCTCTCTCCCTCTCTTAAAATAAATAAATAAATAAATAAAACAAAAAGCAAACTAAACTTTCCATAGTATATACTGGTTGACCTAACATACTACTAGGAATCAACATGAAAAGTCATCTTCCAAAATAGCGCATACACCAACCAAACACATACAAGTATTCATTTGACATTATTTATAAAAACAAAATGTTGGGAACATGCCTTTTGCTCATATGTAAAGAAATCACTTGATAAATTATGATGCATTATCACAGTGAAGTTCTATACCAAACAGCTATAAAAAGAAAGAGAATAGTCTTCATGAAGTGATATGGAGTGATTTTCCAGGATATGCTATTATTAGTTAGAAAAAGCAGTATGCCCAAGAGCATATATTGTATGCTATTCTTATTTTATAAAATAGTGGAGAACTAAGAAAGATATATATATATATATATATAATCTTATTTTCGCAAAAATAAAAAACACAGTGACAATAATCCAGAATTTAATCAAAGTGGATGCCTACAGGGTGGAACAGGGTAGGAATAATAGCAAAGGGAATGTGACTTTGCTAAATATATTTTTGAATTTTTAATCATATTAATACTTTCTATAAGCAAAGTATAAGATTTGATCAGCAAGGATAAAGGAAAATCATAAAATGGACATAAAATCATTAAATTGAATATAATCAGATGGGATTAATATTAAATGCATATCAAATTGATAACATAAGCATACCATAGTGGGGGGGAGAAAAAAAATAATTGACCCAAGTACTTGAACTGTACACTGTTAGTGGAATATAAGAAAGAACAACAACAAAAAAGTGAAGAAATATTGAGTATTAATGGTTGGTTTGTTGTTGGTATAGTAGTTCTTAAAGTAGTTAAAGTTGATATTAAACTTTAATATATAGTATTGAGTAAATACAAAAAAATAGTTTTGTGAACCAAAGTTGATATTAAACTAATATATAGTATTGAGTAAATACAAAAAAATAGTTTTGTGAACCAAAGATTTCACTTAGAGACAGGAGATGTAGACTAGGCGAAAGAGAAGAAAATGTGGCATTGGGTTGAAATTGTAAATACCAGTGCAATTTCATTATGTATATTAAAATATATTTTCCTAGGACTGTCCACTAAAAAGGGCTAAAAACATTGACTCCTAAAAGCAACATGTACAGTGCTTAGATCTTCATTTCTAAATAGCATTACTTATTAAAAAGACCCGGTCTCTCTGGAAAAATGGTTAATTCTAGGTCTACATCTGGGAAAATTTAAGGCAAGCCTAAACTACCTTATGTGTCGTACAGTAAAAGAGTCCAAACTAACTGGACTTGTTAAAGGACCCAGAAGCCTGCTTGAAGCAACTGGTGAAATTTGGAAAATTTGAACATCAAATGGAATTACGATAGCAATGGATTATATCCCACTGAATTTTAAAAGAACAACAACAATAACAAAACACATTTATTTATAAGTTCACCAAAAGACATACATGTTAGAATGTTCATGAGAATATTTTTATGCTGGTCTTCAAACTACCCAAATGTCCATTCACAATGGATTGGATATGTAAGTTGTGATATATTCACATGATGCCATGCTAGAAAGTAAGGAGACGAATTATCTACTATTCTATATAACAATATGGGTGAACCTTGAAAAAATTATGGTGATCCAAGTAGTCAGACACAAAAACAAAAACAAAAACACAACACTACATATTATATAATTCTATTTATCTCAAATATAGCAGGAAAAATTAGTAAATGCTGCTAGATTTCAGAATAGTTGTTATCCTTGACATATAACTATTGTAGG
>NW_027865524.1:0-253 GCF_054177405.1 Leptonychotes weddellii
CCGTGAGCCGAAATCTTGCCGTCTGTTTCCTCCAGGCTCAAGAAAGTTCGGCCCGGCCTGGCCCTCGGTGTTGGTCCCCATTCAGCAGGTGTTCCGGCCACGAGAAGATTCTCCTCTGATGGGCAGAGCGGTTCAGAGTGAGAACACAGGATCCGCATTAGAGGGACAGTGTGAGGGTAAGTTCTAGAACATTCCGGCCGCTTTCAAATTGCTGACCCAGTCACACAGCCTCTCCTTTGGTGGTCCCTTCATC
>NW_027865525.1:0-253 GCF_054177405.1 Leptonychotes weddellii
AAATGTCAAATGCACATGCCCTTTGACCCCACAACTCCATTTTAGGAACTTGTTCCATAGAAATCCCAGTACACATATATATGTAAGGATGCACAAGTAAATATATACAGGTGTGTTTGGTGTAGCACTGTGTGAGAAAGCAAAAATGTCTAAATTAAACTCAAATATCCAGAGAATCTACTACAACACAACAGAAGACTATATACATCTGCTCCATGGGATGAGGTCTCTGAAATACACAGGTAAAAATACA
>NW_027865526.1:0-253 GCF_054177405.1 Leptonychotes weddellii
CCTCTCATGTGCTCTCTCTCTCTCATTCTCTCTGTCTCAAATAAATAAAAATTAAAAAAAAAAATCTTTAAAAAAAAAAAAGAAAATCCCCAAGTCAACCTGAAAGCAAACCCTATATATTTTTATCCTTAAAGAGGGGTTAAATATGACAGAATATGTCTTAAAAATAGTTACGTCTCTTGAAAGATCTTTGTACCTGATAAATATTTCTTTCATTGCTTCATTTCATAATAATGATATAATAATCCCTCTT
>NW_027865527.1:0-253 GCF_054177405.1 Leptonychotes weddellii
GATCTCAGGGTCATGAATTCAAGTCCCATGTTAGGGGTAGAGATTATTTAAATAAATAAAACTTTTAAAAATTTCTTTCTTTCGGGGCTCCTGGGTGGCTCAGTCGTTAAGCGTCTGCCTTCGGCTCAGGTCATGATCCCGGGGTCCTGGGATCGAGCCCCGCATCGGGCTCCCTGCTCGGTGGGAAGCCTGCTTCTCCTTCTCCCACTCCCCCTGCTTGTGTTCCCTCTCTCGCTGTCTCTCTCTGTCAAAT
>NW_027865528.1:0-253 GCF_054177405.1 Leptonychotes weddellii
CTGTAGAGAGGGCTTATAGTACTGATACACACAAAGAACCCCAAGCCCAGTTTCTTTTTTTTTTTTTTTTAAAGATTTTATTTATTTATTTGAGAGAGAGAATGAGACAGAGAGAGAGAGCACGAGATGGGGGAGGGTCAGAGGGAGAAGCAGGTTCCCCGCCGAGCAGGGAGCCCGATGCGGGACTCGATCCCGGGACTCCAGGATCATGACCTGAGCCGAAGGCAGTCGCTTAACCAACTGAGCCACCCAG
>NW_027865529.1:0-253 GCF_054177405.1 Leptonychotes weddellii
GCTGGGATATGGAATAACCCACTCATCCAATCTCCTAAACTTATGATGATTAATTGAACATACACACAAGAAATCAGTTAAGTGACAGCACAAGAAATAAAAGCTACCTCAATGTTAACAAAAACACTGTATATACATTACTGTGTTTACGTTGTCTTTTATTTCCTATGACAATGAGGTGCTTTATTAAGAAAATGTTGTTTTGCAGTCACTAAATTCTACACCTGAAACTCATATTGGACTGTGTTAACCA
>NW_027865530.1:0-253 GCF_054177405.1 Leptonychotes weddellii
TTGACAACTGCACCCAAAACCATAAGATACCTAGGACTAAATCTAACCAAAGAGGCAAAGAATCTGTACTCAGAAAACTATAGAATACTCATGAAAGAAATTGAGGAAGACACAAAGAAATGGAAAAACGTCCCATGCTCATGGATTGGAATAACAAATATTGTGAAGATGTCAGTGCTACCTAGAGCAATCTACACATTTAATGCAATCCCTATCAAAATACCATCCACCTTTTTCAAAGAAATGGAACAAA
>NW_027865531.1:0-253 GCF_054177405.1 Leptonychotes weddellii
TTAAAAAATACGACCCAGCAACTGCACTACTGGGTATTTACCCCAAAGATACAAATGTAGGGATCTGAAGGGGTACGTGCACCCCGATGTTTATAGCAGCAATGTCCACAATAGCCAAACTATGGAAAGAGTCAAGATGTCCATCGACAGATGAATGGATAAAGAAGATGTGGTGTATATATATATATATATATATATACACACACACACACACACACAATGGAATATTATGCAGCCATCAAAAGGAATGAAA
>NW_027865532.1:0-253 GCF_054177405.1 Leptonychotes weddellii
GTGGCTGGAAGCTGTGGTCCCTGTGGGGCGAGTGCACTCGGGACTGCGGGGGAGGCCTACAGACGCGGACGCGCACCTGCCTGCCGGCTCCCGGCACCGAGGGCCGCGGCTGCGAGGGGGTGCTGGAGGAGGGCCGCCTGTGCAACCGCAAGGCCTGCGGCCGTGAGTGCGCGGACGACGCGCGGGCGGGTTGGGCCTGGGGTCCGCAAGGCCAGAGGAGGGAGGGAGGGAGGGAGGGGGCCCATGGCGGGAC
>NW_027865533.1:0-253 GCF_054177405.1 Leptonychotes weddellii
GTGAGTCTATTGCAACTACTCAGCTGTGCCCTTCTAGCGTGAAAGTGAATGGGCAGGACTGTGTTTCAATAAAACTTTATTTATGGACAGTGAGTGTCACAGTAGCGTCAAACACACCCTTTCCTTCAGAATATAGCTGGTCTTCAAATTCAGATATTCTTGCCATTCCTCACTAATGTGACAAAATTTAAAAATGCACTTGATATTCTCAGGTTTGATGCTACCCTTCTCCTTGAGAAACATAAAGTACTTA
>NW_027865534.1:0-1849 GCF_054177405.1 Leptonychotes weddellii
CCCTGATGGTTAATGATGATGAACATTTTTTCATGTGTCTGTTAGCCATTTGTATGTCTTCTTTGGAGAAGTGTCCGTTCATGTCTTCTAACACATTTTTTGACTTGATTATTTGTTTTTTGGGTGTTGAGTTTGAGAAGTTCTTTATAGATCTTGGAAATCAGCACTTTGTCTGTAGTGTCATTTGCAAATATCTTCTCCCATTCTGTGGGTTGCTTCTTTGTTTTGTTGACTGTTTCCTTTGCTGTGCAGAAGCTTTTTATCTTGATGAATTCCCAAAAGTTCATTTTTGCTTTTGTTTCACTAGCCTTTGGAAATGTATGTTGAAAGACATTGCTGTGGCCGATGTTGAAGAGGTTACTGCCTATGTTCTCCTCTAGGATTTTGATGGATTCCTGTCTCACATTGAGGTCTTTCATCCATTTGAGCTTATCTTTGTGTATGTTGTTAGAGAATGGTCGAGTTTCATTCTTCTGTATATAGCTGTCCAATTTTCCCAGCATCATTTATCGAAGAGACTGTCTTTTTTCCATTGCGTATTTTTTCCTGCTTTGTCAAAGATTATTTGACCATAGAGTGGAGGGTTCATATCTGGGCTCTCCATTCTGTTCCATTGGTCTATATGTCTGTTTTTGTGCCGGTATCATGCTGTCTTGGTGATCACTGCTTTGTAATATAGCTTGAAATCTGGCAAAGTGATGCCCCCAACTTTGTTTTTCTTTTTCAACATTCCTTTGGTGATTTGGGGTCTTTTCTGATTCCAAACGAATTTTAGGATTGTTTGTTTCAGCACTTTGAAAAATATCATTGGAACTTTGATCAGGATGGCATTGAAGGTATAGATTGCTCTGGGTAGCATAGACATTTAAACAGTGTTTGTTCTTCGGATCCATGAGCATGGAATGTTTTTCCATCTTTTTTGTCATCTTCAATTTCTTTCATGAGTGTTCTGTAGTTCCTAGAGTATAGATCCTTTACCTCTTTGGTTAGGTTTATTCCGAGGTATCTTATGGTTTTTGGTGCTATTGTAAATGGAATCGTTTCTCTGATTTCTCTTTCTACACTTGCATTGTTAGTGTATAAGAAAGCAACTGATTTCTGTGCATTGATTTTGTATCCTGCCACATTACTGAATTGCTATATGAGTTCTAGTAATTTGGGGGTGGAGTCTTTTGGATTTTCCACATAAAGTATCATGTCATCTGCGAAGAGAGAGAGTTTGACTTCTTCTTTGCCAATTTGAATACCTTTTATTTCTTTTTGTTGTCTGGTTGCTATTGCCAGGACTTCTAGTACTATGTTGAACAACAGTGGTGAGAGTGGGCATCCTTGTCGTATTCCTGATCTTAAGGGAAAGGCTCTCAGCTTTCCCCCATTGAGGATGATATTCGCTGTGGGTTTTTCAATAGATGGATTTTATGAACTTGAGGATTGTTCCTTCTATCCCTATACTCCGAAGAGTTTTAATCAAGAAAGGATGTTGTATTTTGTCAAATGCTTTTTCTGCATCAATTGAGAGGACCATATGGTTCTTCTCTCTCCTCTTATTAATGTGTTCTATCACACTGATTGATTTGCGAGTGTTGAACCATCCTTGCATTCCAGGGATAAATCCCACTTGGTCATGGTGGATGATCCTTTTAATGTATTGTTGGATCCTATTAGCTAGGATTTTGTTGAGGATTTTGGAATCCATATTCATCAGGGATATCGGTCTGAAATTCTCCTTTTTGATGGGGTCTTTGCCTGGTTTGGGGATTAAGGTAATGCTGGCCTCATAGAATGAGTCTGGAAACTTTCCTTCTCTTTCTATTTTTAAGAAACAGCTTCAGGGGGCGCCTGGGTGGCT
>NW_027865535.1:0-253 GCF_054177405.1 Leptonychotes weddellii
GAATTTGAGGAGCTAAGATCCTTGAAAAATGGAGAGAGGCTCAGTGAGGTGAATCTGACCTTCTCTATAGCTTTTTTCTTGAAGACACTTCATGATTCACAGAGATTGACAGTTAGTCTCAGCAAAAAGTAGCAACCTAGGATATTTATTAGTATCATGGGACTGGAGAGACCAAAATTGGAACTCAGGTGCCAAGAACCTCAAGAAAAGGGAATAATAGGAATGTGAACATAAAATTCCACAGGATTTTGTT
>NW_027865536.1:0-253 GCF_054177405.1 Leptonychotes weddellii
TGCCCTCATGATCCAGTAGTTGTTTATCTTTTTCTCAGCTTCTTTATTTTCCATCATTTGGTCTTCTATATCACTATATCACTAATTCTCTCTTCTGCCTCATTTATACTAGCAGTTAGAGCCTCCATTTTGATTGCATATGCATTTAGGCATATTTTGTGTATCTAAACTATACCTTGATACAGCTGTTAAAAAAAGATTAATGTTTTTCTTTCATTTCCAGAGATCTTTATTACATTAATATAATTTTAAA
>NW_027865537.1:0-253 GCF_054177405.1 Leptonychotes weddellii
ACTCACTCATCCTTTTAGAAAACATTTCTAGCCTCTCCAAGGGGCTAGTCCATGGCAGGCTCCCTGCGGGAATCACAACCCGCCCTGGCTTGGGGTCCGTTTGGGTGGATCAGGTGGACACAGGGAAGAGGAATGGGGCAGGGGGCAGTGGGCCTGCAGAGGAGGGACAGTTCACTTTCAGCTGGGGGTGGGATGCGGTAGGGTGCCAGTAGGCGACCCAGGGAAGGTCCACCCAGAGCTAAGCCTAGAAGGG
>NW_027865538.1:0-253 GCF_054177405.1 Leptonychotes weddellii
CTTAAATAGATAAATAAGTAAAATCTTAAAAAAAAAAAAAGATACACTATGGGGAAGCATTCAACTCAACAGTGGAAGCAGAAGTGAGGGGGTGAACTAGAAAGTGGCCCAAGGGCAGTAAGCATTCATCATGCAGGGGACATTAGTCAGTGTGCTTTTTCAGAAAACCTGAGCAAGGAGCCAGCGAGCTTAAGTGAAGTTTGCTTAAGAGAGTTCTGACTTCCTTGCATCAGGCTTAGTTTGCCTGCAGGAT
>NW_027865539.1:0-253 GCF_054177405.1 Leptonychotes weddellii
ATATCATCTTGGGAGCACCTGGGTGGCTCAGTCAGTTAAGCATCCAACTCTTGCTTTGGGCGTAGGTCGTGATCTTGCGGTCGTATGATCGAGCCCCCGTGTGGGGTTCCACAATCAACGGAGAGTCTGCTTGAGATTCTCTCTCACTCTCTCCCTCTGCCCCTCCCCCCACTCACATGTTTGTTTACACATACTCTCTCGCTCTCTAAAATCAATAAATAAACCTTTAAATATCTATATATATATAATCTTG
>NW_027865540.1:0-253 GCF_054177405.1 Leptonychotes weddellii
CATACAACACATAATCTGCAAACCAAAAATGCTGGCAGAACTAGCTATGGGTACTTATGGACTGATGAGAAGCCATCTTAGAGTGAAACCAAAAAATATAATTAGGAAATCGTTTTCTCAGAATTAAAGAGAGAATCCCGACAGAAATCTGTGGCTTTAGAATCACCCCTGAGCAGCCTAGTGATGCACCTGGACGAGAGCCGCCTGCTTTTATTTCTACCTCTCTCTTTATCCTGCTTTGAATCAAAACACA
>NW_027865541.1:0-253 GCF_054177405.1 Leptonychotes weddellii
TGAGACCAGACGAAATCCAGGTCTCCTACTCCTCCGCCATCTTGCTCCGCCCTGTTACCGAGTTTTGAATTCACTCTTGTTTTTGGTGCACAGGTATTCTCATGATCTAATGGAAATGTACATTTTAAGATCAGTGTGCTCATTGTAATGATTCTTCTTTTAATAACCTGAGTGAATTGGTACTGGGATTCACAAGGATTTTTTTTTTTTTTAAAGATTTTATTTATTTATTTGAGAGAGAGAGAGAATGAGA
>NW_027865542.1:0-253 GCF_054177405.1 Leptonychotes weddellii
GTATTCCCAGGCATATGAATGACAATGTCTCCGGTCTCATGGGGTTTCTTTTCTTTTCTTTTTTTTTTTTTTTAAAGATTTTATTTATTTATTTGACAGAGAGAGACACAGCGAGAGAGGGAACACAAGCAGGGGGAGTGGGAGAGGGAGAAGCAGGCTCCCCGCAGAGCAGGGAGCCCGATGCGGGACTCGATCCCAGGACCCTGGGATCATGACCTGAGCTGAAGGCAGTCGCTTAACCAACTGAGCCACC
>NW_027865543.1:0-253 GCF_054177405.1 Leptonychotes weddellii
CAGTGGGGAGGGGAGGGATGAGCTGCTGCTTGGGCTTCACATCTGTGTATGCTTACAATATTGTCGAAAAAATGCCTGCTCACATGCAGGTGTGAAAGAACGTGCACGGGAAGCCCCAAATGGTTGCAGTTCCCCACCCCAACATGGGGACACGTGCCACGGTCTATTCTCCCATTAAGGAGTCACCCTGATACTTAGAGAATAACTTCCCTCCTGCACCACCTTCTCCACAATCCCAAGTGGGTCAAGATGA
>NW_027865544.1:0-253 GCF_054177405.1 Leptonychotes weddellii
CACCCCCCACCCCAGCCTCATGGGAAATGTGGGGCATCAGCCTCAGGGAGATGAAGTCAGGGAGCTCTTATTTAGGGTGGCTCTAGGAAGCCCCTCAGCAGCAGGAATCAATGGAACGTCTACCATCAGAATGACTTAACTCTTGGGCTTTGTTTTTCCCAGTCTTCATGTTGCCAGCCAACTGACTCATCCTTCCTTCCCTTAATTCTCTGTCTCACAGTTCATGCCAGCTCATAGATTCTGCTCTCCTCCC
>NW_027865545.1:0-1849 GCF_054177405.1 Leptonychotes weddellii
AAAGAAAGAAAGAAAGAAAAGGAGGAGCTACACAAATGGAAGCTTTTTATTTATTTTTATTTATTATTATTATTTTTAAAGATTTTATTTATTTATTTGACAGAGAGAGACAGCGAGAGAGGGAACACAAGCAGGGGGAGTAAGAGAGGGAGAAGCAGGCTTCCCGCCGATGCGAGGCTCGATCCCAGGACTCCGGGATCATGACCTGAGCCAAAGGCAGACGCTTAACGACTGAGCCACCCAGGCGCCCAAATGGAAGGTTTTTAAAAGAAGGGCAGAGGAAGGAGTCAGGGGTGTGCAGGGGCACGCGCTAAGAAAAAAAAGCTGAAGCGGCAGATCATGGGCCCCAATTACTTTTATTGTGCCTCTATCTTGTAAAACACATGGAAGTTTTCATTACCACCGTATAATTGATGGCAGATCATATGGGAATGGACACAAGATGAAGTATACATTTAAAAATAAATATGGTAAGAGGTTTTTGAAACCTGTCTGGCTTCTTAGCTCAGCACACTTTAGATTTGTCTCCCATTTGAGGCAGACTATCATGTTCCAGCTCCATTTCTAAAAGCCACCTCTTTGGCCCAGAAGACATCCTGGCTTTAAATAAAAGATAGGAAAAGTACTTCTCTGTCTTATGTGAAATACTCCAGACAGAATTTATAAAATTCAAGGAAGACACAAAATTCCATTCTTAAGGTAAACCTGTAATGGAGATACATAGGATATACAGAGGCTGAAGGGAACAAAAATCTATTTCCCAAGTTAGTTGGGTGAAATAATTCTCTGGCTTGTTTTGCTCTCCATAAAAGCCAGAGTTTCAATGGGTTTGTTGTAGCCCCCATGCTGAAAAGGGCTGTCAAAGATTGCCAAAAATAGAAATAATCCTTAAGTAAGATAAAAACATAACCACTATACAACTTTTGATTTTGAACATCTAAAGATAGTGAGCAGCACTGATATTTGGATAGGAAGTTACTATAAAAAATGTAAAATCAAAGACAAGCTGACAGGATTGGAAATGTTCCACCATGGTGAGTAAACACAGCAATGAGAGTTGGATGTAGCAAAGCCTTTATATTAGGGTTGGCAGCCTTCTTGGAAATCCATTCTCAGGTTTACAAAAAATCTTTTGTCTCAAACACTTCAGTTTTTTTGTTTGTTTGTTTGTTTGTTTGCAGAGAGAGCTGGTGCAAGAGCTGGTACATGTCTTGGTCAAAGAGCCAATTTAGTCACTGTGTACCTTGTATCTTACAAGTGCTGATGGCTGAAAAGGCAGGTGGTGAGCTCACCTTACATCACTCACCTTACGGAAATATTATTCCAATAAAAAACACAAAAACTTCTGTTCACCTCTCTAAGTGTCATTTATGTGTCTGGCAGGCTAACAAGCTACGTTGCTATTATGGGCTGAATTGTGTCTCTCCCAAATCATATGTTGAAGCCCTAACCCCCAGTATATCAGTGACTACATTTGGACTTAGGGTCTTTACAGAGGTACTTAAGTTAAAATGAGGCTATGTTAAGGTGGGCCCTAAATCCAATCTGACGGTGTCCTTATTTTTTGATTATTATGATTATTTTTTTATTATTATGTTATGTTAATCACCATACATCATTAGTTTTTGATGGAGTGTTCCATGATTCATTGTTTGCATATAACACCCAGTGCTCCATGCAGAACGTGCCCTCTTTAATACCGATCACCAGACTAACCCATCCCCCCACCTCCCCTCCCCTCTAGAACCCTCAGTTTGTTTCTCAGAGTCCATAGTCTCTCATGGTTCGCCTCCCCCTCTGATTTCCCCCCCTTCATTCTTCCCCTCCTGCTATCTTCTTTTTTTTTTTT
>NW_027865546.1:0-253 GCF_054177405.1 Leptonychotes weddellii
AGATTCAAATATGTAAGAGATTAACATGACAGCAAAGGATGAGAGATTCAAGACTTTTGTGCTAACCAATTCTTCAATACAATGTGTCTTGCTGATTAAGTTGGACAAAAATGTTTTCCTGTATGAATGCTTTTGTCCCTCTTGCATACAATCCTTCTGGACTAAAAGGTTTGGATGAAAATAGGGAATTTAAAAAAAATGTAAAGTTCATTATTGAAAGGGACATATTGATAGCAACAATACCGGAAAATGA
>NW_027865547.1:0-253 GCF_054177405.1 Leptonychotes weddellii
CGGCCAGAGGAGGTAACACTGTGGGGCAAGTGCTGACCAGCGGTCCTGGGGGCAGCCTCAGCAACCAGATGGGGACACTGAGGCCCAGAGATATGGGGCCCGCTCCAGTCTACGATGGTAGAAGCCAGACTGGAAGAGCAACAGAAGGAGCAGACAGAAGACTCACCTTTATTGGGCACAACCCTATGGCAGGCCATCTGCAGGAGAGTTGATCTGGGTTAGCAAATTCAGGCCCGCAGGAGGCCAAAGCGCC
>NW_027865548.1:0-253 GCF_054177405.1 Leptonychotes weddellii
GGGAATGTAAATGACTAACGGGCTCATCCTGTGTGGTTGTCTGTGGTGGTTCCCTACTGGGTCCTGGATGCAAAGGCCATCATAGATCAATACTATTTCTCCATTTTGAAAGTATGTTCTTCAACAACTGTAGGTGCCCATGTTTGTAGGATTGGCAGAGATCCCAGGTTTGAGGTCCTGCATTCTAGGAAACTGTAATATAATTTGAAACAAAGAACTGTAGGAGATGATGGAGAGCTGGGTGGTGGTAAAG
>NW_027865549.1:0-253 GCF_054177405.1 Leptonychotes weddellii
ACTGCCTTCGGCTCGGGTCATGATCCTGGAGTCCCTGGATCGAGTCCCGCATCGGGCTCCCTGCTCAGCTAGGAATCTGCTTCTCCCTCTAGCCCTCCCCCCGTCATGTACTCTCTCTCTCATTCTCGCTCTCTCAAATAAATAAATCTTTAAAAATAAAGAAAAAAAAAAAGAGCCAGCCGCTTAAACGACCAAGCCACACAGATGCCCCGCCCATTTATAAATTTCTAATATTGAACCTTTGCTTTCCTGG
>NW_027865550.1:0-253 GCF_054177405.1 Leptonychotes weddellii
ACTTTTCCTAACTTATATACAGTCTGGCTCTCTATCTTATAGTGTGAATTTCCTGTTCAGTAACACCAGCTCAGATAGTTATAGTAAGCACAATATAAATAGTTAATACTACTTTTCCTAACTTATATACAGTCTGGCTCTCTGTCTTATAGTGTGAATTTCCTGTTCAGTAACACCAGCTCAGATAGTTATAGTAAGCACAATATAAATAGTTAATACTACTTTTCCTAACTTATATACAGTCTGGCTCTCT
>NW_027865551.1:0-253 GCF_054177405.1 Leptonychotes weddellii
TGCTCAAGTGCAGGTATGGAGGTGATGGAGAGTTGGGTTGGCTCAGAGTTGGTGGGAGTGAGGTGAGGAGGAGGACTCTGCCAGCCTCCTAAAAAGTCTCCTTGCTTTCAGTGTCTTCCTCTTCCTATCCATCCTGTATACGAAATTCATTTTTTTTTTTTTAGAGAGAGAGAGAGAGCATGGGCGAGCATGCGAGTGGGATTGGGAAGGGGCAGAGGAGAGGGAGAGAGAGAATCTTAAGCAGGCTTCATGC
>NW_027865552.1:0-253 GCF_054177405.1 Leptonychotes weddellii
TTAATAATGTCAGATAAATTATATACCATAATTATTACTATAATTTTTTAGTTATTATATACCATTGAATCAATATATATTATTATATAATAAATGTGCTACAATGTTATACCATGGATTTAGAACATTTTACACAGTTATATATATTAACAAATTATTAAAATTCAAAAGGCTGCTGATATGCAACAGTGACATTACCGGAGACTTACAGAGGAAAAGCTGGTTATTACACAGGAAAACAAATTATTCTTGG
>NW_027865553.1:0-253 GCF_054177405.1 Leptonychotes weddellii
ATGCATCATAAACAGCTGATCTCACTTTGTCTAGTCTCTTCATTTTGTTTATAATATCTTTTTTTTTTTAGAGTTTATTTATTTATTCATGAGAGACAGAGAGAGAGAGAGAGAAGCAGAGGGAGAAGCAGGCTTCCCGCCAAGCAGGGAGCCCGATGCGGGACTCGATCCCAGGACCCTGGGATCATGACCTGAGCCGAAGGCAGATGCTCAACCATCTGAGCCACCCAGGCGCCCTCTTTTTTTTTTTTTT
>NW_027865554.1:0-253 GCF_054177405.1 Leptonychotes weddellii
CCCTCCCCCCTCTCATGTGCTCTCTCTCTCTCATTCTCTCTGTCTCAAATAAATAAATAAAATCTTTAAAAAAAAAAAAAAAAGAAGCAGGGGGGAAGAATTAGCTGTCCTGAGGCCGTCATCCAGACTGTTTGTCCCACAAAGCATTTACTATATTTTGGATTTGTTGCTACAACTTGAAAGCAGGGCCATTTCACATTCTTAAAAGTCCTGATTTCTTGTTTTATTTGCATCATTAAGACCTCAGTGCCCC
>NW_027865555.1:0-253 GCF_054177405.1 Leptonychotes weddellii
AATAAGATGATCAAACACTTCATTTTACCTTTCTCATGACATCACCTTCATTCTTTTTTTTTTTCCCCAAGTTTTTATTTAAATTCCAGTTCGTTAACACAGTGTAATAGTAGTTTTGGGTGTACGATATAGTGATTCAGCACTTCCATATAAAACCCGGTGCTCATCACAACAAGTGCCCTCCTTAATCCCCATACCTATTTAACCCATCCTCCCACCCACCTCTCCTCCCCCCCCCCCGGTCATTATCAGT
>NW_027865556.1:0-1849 GCF_054177405.1 Leptonychotes weddellii
AGGCCACCTGAATGGCCCCAGGTCTTCCTCCTCTAAACCCTCCTGCAGCTCCTGTCCTGGCCCGGGGTCCCCACTTCCGTCCCCCCGTCCTCACACCTGCCCAGTCATGGCCTGCTATGCCCACCCCGTTGCCCCAGATTGTGCCACACCAGCCCTGGACGCTGTGACAGTCCCCTCCCCCGTCGGCGACCCTCTCCGGGCCACCAGAGTCCTCTCCCTAACTCCTCAGTCTGGCCTCGTCCGTGTCTGCTCAGAACCTGCAGCTCCCCACCCCCGAGCCTCCCGGAGTGAATCTTGCTGACCCCTCCCTGCTCACTCCCGTGACACTGGACCACTCGTCCTGCCCCCGATCCCTGCAGCCCCCCAGCCTGGTATGTCCCCTCCCGGCCCACAGTCCTGGCTTGGATGGGATGGACTCCTCCCATGGGGGCTCCCATGGGACCCCATGAGCCTCTCGGCCAGGGTGACTGCACAGCTCAGCTCACACATCTGTCTCCCCAGACTGGAGCTCCGTGAGCGAGGCCACCTAGCCTGGTCTCTGGTGGAGTCCTTGGCACAACGGGTACTCAGTAAAATGCGGCTTGAGTGAATATGCGAAAGATGACCTTGGGGCCCCCCCGCGGGCCCTAAAATGCCAGAATCATGGCTGCTGTGGGTGGGAGCCTCGGAGGTCATCCCCCAACTCAAGACTCCCAACCTCTACCACCTGTGAGGCGACTCCACCCTGCCCCGGCCGTGGGCGTCCCCTCCTGCCCTCAGAGTGTTCTTCGGGACCCCATCCCCTGCGGGGGGCAGCCAGGGAGTACTGCCCTGCCCCTGCCCAGGAAGGCTGGTGACCCGCCACGAGAGGGCGCCGAGAGCCCACCCAGGAGGCTGCCTGACCTGGGGAGGGGGCGGGGAGGAGGGTGTGCTTGCATGGGGGCTTGAGCAGGGATGTGCAGGTCTGTGCTTGTCTACACAGATGCGGGGGCCTGGGGGCGGTGGACAGAGGGAGCATTTGTGCCTGGAGGGCAGTGGGCCAGGGCAGCCAAGGCAGTCCCTGGTGGGCGCAGGTCAGGAGTGGGGCGGGCCCGGGGCAGCTCGGCACTGCCCTCTGCGTGCCTTAGTCTGGAACCCCGCCGGCCTCCGTGGGCCTGTGTTCCCGGGCTCTGCCTCGGCCCCGCATCCCTCAGCCGCAGCACTCGTGGGCATGACCCGGGTGCTTGGTGAAAACCCCCATTCCTGGGCCCCCGGGAGCCTGCATCCGTGTTTGGGGCTCAACTGAGAAGACTTGCGGCCACTCCCAGAGGTCCTGCCGGGCTGCCCGGCCATCTGTCTTCTTGGCAGGGGTCGGGGCGGGGGAGGCAGCTGGGAGCAGGGCCGAGGTTCGTGGGGGAGGGGGGGCGGTGGTTGAGATGGGGCACAGAGGGCAGTGCCTGGAGGTGGTCCGGGCCAGGGAGGTACAGCTGGGAGGTTGTGGTGGTGACGAGATGGAGGAGGCAAGGTGGCCACGGGGACAGCATTCCTAAGCCCAGTCCTAAGTCCTATGTCCTCCAGGAGCAAAAGAAACCCCAGGATGAGGGGTCCAGAGGAGGCTGCTCCTCCCACACGAGAGAGAGGGCCCAGGGCGTGAGTTGGAGCAAGTCTGTGGGTGACACAGACAGTGGGGTCCTCCTGGAAGCAGGTGGGGGGCACACTGGGAGCCAGCGCAGGATGAGGGTGCACCCAGGAGATGGGACTGGGGTCACAGACCTGGGGCAGCTCAGGGCCCTCCCGTGCAGAAGGAGGCCAATGGTGAACTGCGGGGGGATCACTCAGTGCGCTGTCAAGCTGAGCAGCTTGGGAGGGGTCACCATCCTCTCTGTGGGGC
>NW_027865557.1:0-253 GCF_054177405.1 Leptonychotes weddellii
TTATGATTTTTTTCTCTCCATGATGTCTCTTTGCTCCTAGAGAAGAACTTCCAGACAATTCTCCCATTTTAAGTGATAAGTGATTCAACAGGAAAGAGAGGTAGTCAGTCTAGCTTCCCACTGAGGCAATCTGACCCATCCTCTTAATTTTAATGGCCTCAGTTTACAATGCCGGTACTTGACCTTGAACATCAGCGAGGGAATTCTCTCATCAGTGGGTGCTTGCAGTCTAAACCTGGGAACCATCAGACAT
>NW_027865558.1:0-253 GCF_054177405.1 Leptonychotes weddellii
TCAGGCTCCAAGCTCAGTGCAGAGTTTGCTTAAGATTCTCCTTCTCCCTCTGCGCCCCCTACTTGTGCTCTCTCTCTAAAATAAATAAATCTTTAAAAAAATACTTATTGCTTAGAAACGCTAACCATTAACTAAGCTTTCAGCAAGTCATAATCCTTTTGCTGGTGGAGGGTCTTGCCTTGATGATGAGGGCTGCTGACGGATCAAGGTGGTTGTGGCTGAAGGTTGGGGTGGCTGTGGCAACTTCTTATAA
>NW_027865559.1:0-253 GCF_054177405.1 Leptonychotes weddellii
CCAAAAGTAACCTTATCTTAACAGCAGCTAGCATCTCAAGGTCCTGAAAACCTTTCTTCAAAATTCCTTGGAAACTTACTCTAACCCTCTTTTCCCCTCCCTCCACAAGCTTAAAAGTATATAATCAGTCACTCCTCACAATCGCTGTGCAGCTCTCTCTGCCCACGGATCCTGTCCCCGTGCCATAATAAAAACACCTTTCTGTACTGTAACATGTCTCAAGAATTCTTTCTAGACTGTTGGGTTTGAGGAT
>NW_027865560.1:0-253 GCF_054177405.1 Leptonychotes weddellii
AATGTCTATGAACAGATGAATGGATAAGCAGTTACTTAGCCATATAAAGGAATGGAGTTCCGGTTCATGCTACAACCTGGATCGACCCTGATAACGTTATGCTGAATGAAAGAAGTCAGACACAAAAGGTCACGTATCATAGGATTCCAGTTACATGAAGTATCCAGAATCAGTAAATTTCTAGAGACAGAAAGCAGACCGGTGATTCCTGGAACTAGAATGAAGGGAGGAATGGGGAGTCACTATTTAATGG
>NW_027865561.1:0-253 GCF_054177405.1 Leptonychotes weddellii
ACCTTAGCATGGCAACTCAGTATCACACAATGTGATGCTATTCAAAAGTGGAGGGGGGGAGGAAAACCAGTACAACCACACATAAGGAAAATGTCAGGAAATTTGGAAGGGAAGAGGTAAGAGAAAAAACTTAACAAAAAAAATCCCAATGGAATTTTTCCATCAAAGGAATTAGAAATGCCATCTTGGTTTTGTGCGCGCGCGCGTGTGTGTGTTCTACGGTTTGCAAATACTTCATCATGTTTTCAGTCAG
>NW_027865562.1:0-253 GCF_054177405.1 Leptonychotes weddellii
GCCCCAGCCCTAGAAGCAGCTATAACTCCAAGGAGCCCTGGTTCCTTTTATTGCGGAATGGTGTTGGAAACCAAGATATGGGTACTTGGTGTGCTCATTGCTCCTGGGACGTCATTGCTTCTTAGGCCCTACCAACTGACACAACTAGGAAATATATGTTTGTGTGTATACTAACTCATGTCCGTGCATGTATCTATAATGATATCTGTCCATCTGTGTCTATATTAAGCTAACAGTGAGTCCATGCTAAAGC
>NW_027865563.1:0-253 GCF_054177405.1 Leptonychotes weddellii
CTTGGGTGGTGGGTGGCATCTGGAAGCTCTCCTCCTGTTCCCTTCTCTAGGTTGAATAGGCTTGGGCTGCCTGGAGGGGCCTTGGCAAGGATGAAAAGAGAAGCGATTTGGTGCTAGGATCTCCTCCTCCCTAAATGGAGTGGGAGAGGCCATGAGCCAGAGTTCAAGACTCTGGTCTGTGTGATCGATCATTCATTCAGCAAATCCTCATAGAACCCCTAGGACACTCCAGGCTCCATGCCCTAGGATTTAC
>NW_027865564.1:0-253 GCF_054177405.1 Leptonychotes weddellii
GAAATGGTCAGATCTGCATCTAAACTGAAAAACCACAGCAGCTGGATGTGTTTTGGGATGAAGAGCTCCATTCTCAACTTAAATCCTTGAGTTCTCTCGCAGATTACCCCACACTATACTTCTTCTAGCTCTTGCTCTTGATCAGTACAGGAGGCAAGGGCTTCAGTAGAAATCTCCCCGCCTTAGTCCCTGTAGTAGGTTGAATGGTGCCCCTCCCACCCCCTAAAAAAAGATTTAGTCACATTCAAACCCC
>NW_027865565.1:0-253 GCF_054177405.1 Leptonychotes weddellii
TTGATTCATGAGATTTGATATCAGTGTTTCTCAAGGTGTGGTCCTATGATCCTTGGGGGGGGGTCTTTGAGTCCCTTTCGGGGAGCCCATGAGGTCAAACTATTTTTATAAATTATGTGCCTTTTTCATTCTCATTATTTCAACATTTAGAGTAGAATTTTCCAGCGGCTGGCAACATGATATGTGATATTGCAGCAGATTGAATATAAAAGCAAAAATAAGAATCCATCTATCTTAAGCCAGACATTATAGA
>NW_027865566.1:0-253 GCF_054177405.1 Leptonychotes weddellii
GATTGAGGAGAGGAAAGACATCACAGAAGTAATGGCTGATGATGTGGGATCTGCAGAAAGACAGTTTCATCATGGCACTTGTATGGGCCAAGGCAGAGAGAAAGCCCAGGATGAGGGCAACCAGCACGAGCAGTAAGCAGACCTGAGAGGTCATTATCACACTGTAAAGCAGCGGGCTACAGATAGCAATGTAGTGATCGTATGCCATCACCATCAGGAGGTAACCCTCAGCCACTACAGAAACCACAAAGAA
>NW_027865567.1:0-1849 GCF_054177405.1 Leptonychotes weddellii
GTCCTGGGATGGAGCCTGGCATCAGGCTCCCCGCTCAGTGGGGAGTCTGCTTCTCCCACTGCCCCTCCCCCCTGCTTGCGCTCTCTCTCCCCCTCCCCTCAAATAAACAAAATCTTTAAAAATAATAAAATAAACTAAAATCTTTTTTAAAAAGGTGCTTATGAGAAAATAGGATGACACAGAACTCAGTATAACCCCCCAGTCTCCTCCTTTCCTCTGGCCTCTTAAGACCCTGCTGCCGATCCATGAGCCACAGGGCTGAGCCCATATGGTCTCTTGGCCAACCTTTGATGGAGGTAATTACCAGGAGCTAGACTGTGGTCATTTCAGACCCACATAACAAACAGGCCTAGAAAAAAATTGGCTGCAAAGTAGCGTAAGGACACGGGAAGAGAGAAGACCCAGAACGGATGCCGGGAAAGATCTCCCGCCCCAGCCTTCAGCCCAGCCCAGCCCAGCAGCAGCGAACCCTCCGGTCTTGGCTCAGGCCCGGCACCCACTATTATTTTCAACACTTGGACCAGCCAACAGCCCTTCTCAGACCCTAGAGACAGCTTCACGTGTGTGCCCCCTTGCCCCTGCACAGGCCCCGCGCTCAGGAGGGCCCACCCATAGCTCAGTGTTCCCCTGGTGCCAGTTTGAAATCCTTAATAATTGTCGAACATTTATATGCACGTTTTTATTTTGCACCGGACCCTGCAAATGAGTTAACCACCTCTGCTGGAGGTCAGGGCGGCTACCCGCCACTCACCTCAGAGAATGCAGCTGGCTTGGAGAGATTCAGGAACTCGTTCGGAGCCCGCAGCTAAGTGACAGAACCAAGATTTGAGTCCTGGGGTGTCTGAAGGTCAGTCCCACTTTCTTCAGGGTTCTGGCCTTTGCTTGCTCACTCATTGTCCTCTCCCGCGCACCTGACTTCTGAAACGCTACCGAAGGGCCTTTCTGTACCACTCACTTATTAACTGGTTAAAACACATAATGATTAGGCTGATCATCTGAAAAGAGAACATTTATAATAGGTCACAGGATAGACTATAGATCCATTCTGTCCCATACAGTAGCCACTAACCACATGTAGCTGTTTACATTTTAATATTAAATTAATTTTAATTAAGTTGGGTACTAATTAATACATCAAAATATATTAGGGCTTCCTTTTTCAAATTAAGGGTACATGGTTGTGTGTGGAGGGGACACTAAGGTCGGGGGGTGGGAGGACTAGGGAAAGGGGTATGGAGTTCCACACCTGACTTAAATGTGCACCTAAGGATGTTTGTATGAATAAAGTACACTTCGGCATCTTAATTTGTTTGAATTGAGTTTCACTCCGCTACAATGTTTCAGTCCCTCCCATAGGGTAGTTTCTACACTAGGCACGTGTTCAAGTGCTCGGTAGCCACCTGTGGGTAAGTGCTAAGTATGGGACTGACAGGTGGACAACATTTTCGTCATCAAGGAAAATTCTGCTGCACGGCGCTAATGGGTGTGTGTGTGTGTGTGTGTGTGTGTGTGTGTGTGTGATCTACAGTACCACCTTCCATGAACCGGATGCTTACTAGGTACTGAGAACTCTTCAGAAGTGTTTCTATGGCCAGTTTGATGAGCAATGAACACCATCTCTCACTCTCTCCTCATTTTTTTTTCTCATGGCCATGACAGCCTCAGGCTTGCTGGTTTTCCTCCTTCCGCTCTGGTCTTCTCCTCAACCTTCTTCACTGGTTCCACCTTGCCTCCTTCTCTAAACATCAGAGGGGCCCGTGGTTCAGGGTTCAGATCCCTTTTTTTCTCCGCACTCACTCACTTGGTGACCTTCTCCAGTCACACGATATCTACCTCTACATCCTGATGG
>NW_027865568.1:0-253 GCF_054177405.1 Leptonychotes weddellii
TGGTGTTTAGAGTGGGTTTAGGGTTTGGTTTTAGGATAGAACCAAAAAGCATCAAGGCACAGTATATGAATATAAACTTATGTGATTCAAAAAGAGTACTCTTTCTCTCTAAAAAAAAAAAAGAAAAGAAAAGTGGGGTGCCTCGGTGGCTCAGTCGGTTAAGCGTCTGACTCTTCATTTCTGCTCAGGTCATTATATCAGGGTCCTGAGATTGAGCCCTGAGTCAGGCTCCGCACTAAGCATGGAGCCTGCT
>NW_027865569.1:0-253 GCF_054177405.1 Leptonychotes weddellii
AGTGGAAGACCGGGGTGGGGAGCCGGGAACGTCATCTCCTGGGCCCTCCGGCTGTCACTGCAGGAGTTGGTGAAATAGGAGCCAGCCGAGGGGCGAGGGGCGGAGGTGAGTGTCACTATTGGGCAACCGGTGGGGGAGGCCCTCCGAGGAGGGTCTTTGCTGAAGGCAGGAAATGGCTCTTGCTTCCTCTCCCCAAAACCCTACTTCAAAACCAACGCCCCTCCCCCTCAGGGCTTCCCTGGGCCGCCGCACC
>NW_027865570.1:0-253 GCF_054177405.1 Leptonychotes weddellii
GAACCGGCATGAAAATAGATGTTGGTGATGCTATGCAAAATTCTGCTTGCCCTCTGGTGTCTGCAGAATACGTCCACTTGCAGAGCTAAAGGGTGGCAAGTCAGTGACCGGATCTGCGAGAGGAGGCCTGCACGTGCACCTTCTCATTCTCGAGCAAATGCCCAACTACCAAATACAACTTTCTCTCTTCCTTGAAATATGGGAACAAGGACTGAGAACTGTTTTTTCAACTTAGAACCTCGTGGGGAAAATA
>NW_027865571.1:0-253 GCF_054177405.1 Leptonychotes weddellii
ACAAGCAGAGAAAAGTTATGTACTTGTATCAAAGCTTCACTATTTTTCTCCAATAGTTACCCTTTCCACAGATGGAAGAGCTTTTGTTAAAATAGTCACCTCTAATGTTTAATTGCAGCGCTCACCATGCTATGCCTGGGTTCTGTGCCATATCCACTGAGAATTTCTTCCTCGTAGATCAATTTCAGACTCTCTTAGGCGGATCCACAAGGCTTTTCTTTAGCCACTGTTTTCTCTTCTACCCATGACCTTT
>NW_027865572.1:0-253 GCF_054177405.1 Leptonychotes weddellii
TACTAATTTCACCTTTGAAATACAAGTATCTTTTTTTCTTGCTTTTTCAAGGTAATACTTGTTTAAATTTTTTATAATAAAAGTTAGACAGTCCTTTCAGATATCTGACGAGATGTTCAGAAATAGACCCTTAATTTTTCACAAGTCTGGGGGTAAATGTGCACGTGTATTAAATGCTGTGTATACACAGATACGTGGCGCTTTACATATTCATGTATAGGTATATGGACATAATTTTGTGTGAATGCTTCTG
>NW_027865573.1:0-253 GCF_054177405.1 Leptonychotes weddellii
ACTGACTGGTGATTCTGGAGCTTTCATTTGATAAACCATTCATATTTCTTTCTTTTTTTTTTTTTTTTTTAAAGATTTTATTTATTTATTTGACACAGAGAGAGACAGTGAGGGAGGGAACACAAGCAGGGGGAGTGAGAGAGGGAGAAGCAGGCTTCCCGCCGAGCAGGGAGCCCGATGCGGGGCTCGATCCCAGGACCCTGAGATCATGACCTGAGCCGAAGGCAGTCGCTTAACCAACTGAGCCACCCAG
>NW_027865574.1:0-253 GCF_054177405.1 Leptonychotes weddellii
GGGTTGGGGTGGCTGGGTGATGGACATTGGGGAGGGTATGTGCTATGGTGAGCGCTGTGAATTGTGTAAGACTGATGAATCACAGACCTGTACCTCTGAAACAAATAATACATTATATGTTAAAAAAAAAAAGATAGTAAGAAGGGAAAAGTGAAGGGGGGAAATCAGAGGGGGAGAAGAACCATGAGAAACTATGGACCCTGAGAAACAAACTGAGGGTTCTAGAGGGGAGGGCGTGAGTCGATGGGTTAGC
>NW_027865575.1:0-253 GCF_054177405.1 Leptonychotes weddellii
TGCAGGTGCAAATAGCATAAAAATAGCTGGAGAAGTGGAAATACAATCTGTGAAGCCTCCGCTTTAAAGATTAATTTTAAAACCCCAAAGTGAGAGCTCTGTAGTCATTACCTCAGTGTTAAGGGTCCTGACAGGAGACTGGGGGTGGATACCCAGTCCCGCCGCTGGGAGACCCCTGCAGGCGTTAACAAGGGGAGTCATGGAAATCAGGGGCGTCTCGTAGACACTGAGTCACAGCGATTATGTAGCACCT
>NW_027865576.1:0-253 GCF_054177405.1 Leptonychotes weddellii
CGATGTATCGTAAGAGCCTGCCTCTGGGCAAGCTCTGTGCCAGGCATGGGGGTACCAGTGTGAGCAGGACGAGTTCCTCATTTCTCTGCACGGCACCCCTCCCTCTGAGCCAGGAGACTCTGTGTCAGCAAAGAGGACATCACTGATGCTGGTCTGTTCCACTGCGCAGGAGAATCTGCCGCTCAGAGAGGCACAGTGTATGGGCCCTGGTCACACAGCAGGAAGGTGGAGAGAACACCCACGTCCTCCCCGT
>NW_027865577.1:0-1849 GCF_054177405.1 Leptonychotes weddellii
TAACATTATTTATTTCCAATTGCTCCCTTTTTTGTACTATTGTTTTCATGTTTCACTTCATAATTTATAAACTCCATGTTTATAATATCATTTTTGCTTTTAATAGCCTTTTAAAGAGAGAAAGATTAAAAAATAGACTTTCATATTTTCTATGTATTTATAATTTCTTTCGCTTTTAAGCTGAGTTTCCGTCTGGAATTATTTACTTTTGTACTGAAGGATTTACTTTATCATTTTTGTTGCACAGATTCTGCTAGTGACAGATTCTTTCACTCAAGCTCTTGCTTAGTGGATATATCTTTATTTTGCCTTCATTTCTCAAGGACCTTTTCCACGGATTGTAGAATTCTAGGTTATACAATGCTTTAAAGATTATGTTTTTTATATTCTGGGTTGAATTGTTTATTATGTATAGTCCGCAATCATTCTTGTTCTATACATTACGTGAAAATAAATGAAGACCAACCAAATGAGAACAGGCAAAGGCTATTTATTCAGAGCTTGCTATAGTAAGAGTCAGCCACCATTTCTTATGTTTGGCAGAAATTCAAAGACAGCCAGAGGAGTGGGAAAGCTTTATAATGAAAAAAAAAAGAAAGGCTTCAAGAACGCCCTGATTGGAAGCTGTTGGCCTGGGGAAGCTGGAAGTGGGCTAATTAGAAGTGGTACATTCTATGCAGTTAGTTAGGGGTGCACAGGGCTTGCTTTGGTTAGTCATAAGTTGGATGTGGGACAAAAATTTGGGAAGCTGTCAGTTATTAATCAGGTCCTGGTCATTTTGGACCAACTGTATAGGGTTTTTGTTGGGCTTTTTAGGCAGGTTGCTAGAGAGAGTCATCTGGTTTCCTACACATCTGACTTATAAAAAGTAGTCTGACTTCCTGGGCTAGTTACTGTAGAAAATGGGTTGGTTTTCTGGGATGATTGCTGCAGATTGTGGGTCACAGTTCTACTTTTGTACGCAGTCTGGCCATTATCCATATGTATATTCATTCTTTCAGCTATGTGTATTTTGTCTCTGTCTTCTCTTAAGATTTTCTTTTATTTTTGCTTTATAACAGTTTGCCTATGGAATACTCAGAGATGTGTGTGTGTGTGTGTGTGTGTGTGTGTGTGTGTGTTGTGTAAATTCTGATTAGGGTTTGTTGAGTTTTTTAAATCTGTGGGTTGAGATTTTTCATCAGTTTCTTCAATTTTTCAGACTTCTCTTTTCCAAAAACATTTTCAGTCTCATTTTCCCTCTTATCTCCTTTTATTCATTTGCATAATTATGTGTCTATTATTGATATAATGTCACAGATAACTGACATTTTTACTGTCGTTTTTTAAACAATCTTTTTTCTTTCTGTGCTTTTAGTTTAGATAGTTTCTTTTCACTTGACTTCAAATTCACTTATCCTTTGTTTACCCATGTCAAGTCTTCTTTTAAACTCATCTAATAAACTTTAGTTTCAGGGAATGTGTTCTCTAACTCCATAATTTCTGTTTGGCATTTTTTTATTGCTTCCAGTTTTCTGCTGAAATGTGCTATCACTTCACCCAATATATTACTCTTTTGCTATAAATTGTTTAACATATGAATAATGGTTATTGTAAAGCCCAGGCATGCTAATTTCAATAATTGAATTATCAATGGATCTTCTATTTACTTTGCTTTCTCTTTATTATGGGTAATATATCCCTTCATGTATCTTGTAAAGTTTTATTTTTTTTCTGAACATTGTTATAAAAGAATGGTTGAAGTATAGGTATTGTTTTGATTTCTTTCCCAGGTAATAAAGCCCTTTCACTTGTCTGGTGGTTAGGGTAAGGAGCTAATCATTCCAAATTCCTCTTATAGCTGGGCCAC
>NW_027865578.1:0-253 GCF_054177405.1 Leptonychotes weddellii
TGGAACACTTCATCTAGAACTAATGATGTAATGTATGGGGATTAACATAAGAATAAAAAAATTTTTTTATTGTTATGTTAATCCCCATACATTACATGACTCTATTAATTGGGTCTTCTGAATAGTATGTATCAAGTGAGGTTCTGAACAAAGCATTCAACAAATATTTGTTGTATGAATGAATGCAGATTCTGAGGCATGATAGTGCTGAATAATCTTTTCAAAAATTTTTTATTATGAATTTTTAAAAATT
>NW_027865579.1:0-253 GCF_054177405.1 Leptonychotes weddellii
CTGAAAAGTTCTTTGGCATAGTTTTTCTTCGCCGTCCACTTAAAAAAAATGTTTTTTCTCTTTCCCACTTTATCATTCAGAGACCTGGGTAGTTCCCAAAGGAAGACTGCTTTACAGATTTATAGGCAAAGGCGGAAAATGATTACTTTTGACCTTCAAGTCCCATACCAAAAAAATGAACATAAACTTTCATGGTAGTTACTGAAAATGCAGATAATTTTAATTCCATTGCATTTTTCAGAATTCTCAATCG
>NW_027865580.1:0-253 GCF_054177405.1 Leptonychotes weddellii
CAAACTGAGGGTTCTAGAGGGGAGGGGGGTGGGAGGATGGGTTAGCCTGGTGGTGGGTATTGAGGAGGGCACATTCTGCATGGAGCACTGGGTGTTATGCACAAACAATGAATCATGGAACACTACATCTAAAACTAATGATGTAATGTATGGGGATTAACATAAGAATAAAAAAAAGAAATAAAAAAAAAACTGCTCCCTACCTCACCTCATAGTGATGAGAATGAAATATGGGAGCATGTGCTCTAATATA
>NW_027865581.1:0-253 GCF_054177405.1 Leptonychotes weddellii
CAGTGGGAAGTCTGTCTGTCTGTCTCTCTCTCCTTCTGCTCCTCCCCACTGCTTATTCTTTCTTTCTCTCAAATAAATAAAATCTTAAAACAAAACAAAAAAAAGATTCTCTCCCTCTCTCTCTGTCACTCCCCCCACCCCCGCACCACTCACAAATGTGCACTCTCTCTCTTAAAAAAAAGAAACTTTTGGGGTGCCTGGTTGGCTCAGTTGGTTGAGTGTCTGCCTTCGGCTCAGGTCATGATCCTAGGGT
>NW_027865582.1:0-253 GCF_054177405.1 Leptonychotes weddellii
GATTATTCCATAAATTCTGCTTTCTCTTATATAATTAGCTTAAAATAAATACTATGCATAATTTTTATATGAGAAAGGTGACTTGTATTTAATATTTCTGGATATTACTTTTAAATCAATCTTAGAACCTTTAATAATATGCACAATCTGAGCTTTTAATTTGCTCCTTTATCCTATGCCATGAAAAAAATGACAATATAAATTCCAAAAGGGAGGTGATCATGAGGTTATGTTTACTGTCTAAATTCTACAA
>NW_027865583.1:0-253 GCF_054177405.1 Leptonychotes weddellii
GGCGCCTGGGTGGCTCAGTCGTTAAGCGTCTGCCTTCGGCTCGGGTCGTGATCTCAGGGTCCTGGGATCGAGCCCCGCATCGGGCTCCCTGCTCCGCGGGAAGCCTGCTTCTCCCTCTCCCACTCCCCCTGCTTGTGTTCCCTCTCTCGCTGTGTCTCTCTCTGTCAAATAAATAAATAAAATCTTTAAAAAAAAAAAAGAAAAAGAAAGCATAATAAATACAGGTCATCTGCAATGCAGAAGTTTTACACAC
>NW_027865584.1:0-253 GCF_054177405.1 Leptonychotes weddellii
AGGACAGCGGGGGGAGCTGGGCTTTGGGGCCACCCTTGGGTTCAAATCTTGCCACTGCTCTCTAGCTGTTACTCAGTCTCTCCGAGTGGGTTTCTTCACCTGTAAAATGGGGATGAAGTGGGATTACCAGGACTGTTAGATGGTTTTAGCACAGTGCTTGACTCGTAACAGGTACCAAAAAATGGATAATTCATCCCTTCTCTCATATTATACAAAGAAGGGAAGAGTAAAAGAAAAACAATTGATAAAGCTC
>NW_027865585.1:0-253 GCF_054177405.1 Leptonychotes weddellii
TCAAACCCTGCATCAGGCCCCCCACTAAGTTAGGAGTCTGCTTCCTGCTCTCCTTCTGCCTGCTGCTCCCCCTACTTGTGCTTGCTCTCTCTCTCTCTCTGTCAAATAAATAAATAAATCTGAAAGAGGAAAGAAAGAAAGAAAGAAAGAAAGAAAGAAAGAAAGAAAGAAAGAAAGAAAGAAAGAAAGAAAGAAAGAAGGAAAGATACTGTCTCTTCACCAATTGGTGTTGGGAAAATTAGACAGCCACATA
>NW_027865586.1:0-253 GCF_054177405.1 Leptonychotes weddellii
GGTCAGATTGAGCTGAAGCCACAGTTTTTCTGTGCTCTCTTTTCTAACACACATTTCCTTCTGTTTTTAGTTTAAAAAAAAAAAAGTTTTCAGTTGCTTTTGTCCTCCCAGGAGGTAAGTAAACCAATCAGAAACAGAGTTTCTGTGCTTCAGTAATTGTGTTGAAGGCTGATGACAAGCCAGGTCTTAGAGCTGGACTCCTCAGAAAACCAGGTTTCTCTGTATCCAAAGACTGCTTTCCTTTTAGCCCCCA
>NW_027865587.1:0-253 GCF_054177405.1 Leptonychotes weddellii
CAGGTGCCTGCTCACTTTGTAAAGTAAGTGACTCTGTCCCCCGAATACCCCTCACCCAGTGGTGTCTACACTCACTGATGACCTTTGCCCTGATCAGTAACTACACTTAGGGCTCCAAGATGGTGTCTTCCCAATTCTGTCGTTCCTTCTGCATTGTTTGGTTGGCATTACTCTACAAAGAACAAGTGCGGACACGTAAGCCAAGCCAAACCCTCCGGGAACTTATCTGTCGGAAGCACGTGAGTCTGTCAAC
>NW_027865588.1:0-13200 GCF_054177405.1 Leptonychotes weddellii
GAGAAAGGGGAACCCTCTTACATTGTTGGTGGAAATGCAAGTTGGTACAGCCACTTTGGAAAACAGTGTGGAGGTGCCTCAAAAAATTAAAAATAGATCTCCCCTCTGACCCAGCAATTGCACTCCTGGGTATTTACCCCAAAGACACAGATGTAGTGAAAAGAAGGGCCACATGCCCCCCAATGTTCATAGCAGCAATGTCCACAATAGCCAAACTGTGGAAAGAGCTGAGATGCCCTTCAACGGACGAATGGATAAAAAAGATGTGGTCCATATACACAATGGAATATTACTCAGCCATCAGAAAGGATGAATACCCAACTTTTACATCAACATGGATGGGACTGGAGGAGATTATGCTAAGTGAAATAAGTCAAGCAGAGAAAGTCAATTATCATATAGTTTCATTTATTCATGGAACATAAGGAATAACATGGAGGACATTAGGAGAAGGAAGGGAAAAATGAAGGGGGAAAATCGGAGGGGGAAACAAACCATGAGTTACTATGGACTCCGGGAAACAAACTGAGAGTTTTAGAGGGAAAGGGGATGGGGAAATGGGTTAGCCCAGTGATGGGTATTAAGGAGGGTACATATTGCATGGAGCACTGGGTGCTATACGAAAACAATGAATCATGGAACACTACACCAAAAACTAATGATGTACTGTATGGTGACTAACATAATAAAATAAACTTTAAAAAAAGAAGTTAATAAAAAACATTTTTAAAATGAAAAAAATACACATGAAATAATATAATAGCAGAAGAACAACAAAAACAACTTAGACTCTTTTGGTACAGTCACTTCTTTTTTTTTTTTTATTATGTTATGTTACTTCTAAAACTATTTCTTACACATGCAAAATAATGATAAAGTCTTCATTTTTTACTTGTAGTGCCCATCAAACAAGAAAGAGTTTCTTTAAATATTGAGTCATATAGAAACTATGGAAAGGACGGTTCAAACTAAACTATTAGTTTGGTTTCAAGTGATTCAGCCTCTTTTGTGACATATGTCAGCTGGTTACACAGACTGTAGTAAACCAAACACCCAGGATCACATGGAAGTGGGTATCCTATAATGATTTGAGATACTTAATGATATCCTTCCTGATTGTGATTTTATTCTCTATTTCTACCCAGTCCAAAATAATCCTTCTATGCATCCAATCATTCATTCAACAGGTATTATTAAATACCTATAAAGTGCAAAGTGCTTGACTCATTTCAAATCTTTCCTTTGGTTGCTAATCTTTCTGACTTTAGTTTAACAACTGGTCTGATACTGGTCTCCCCTGCTACCTCTGTTTCCCCTAATCTTGATCTCAATGTGTCTAGTAGTGAATTAATAATCTGATTATAACTTCTTTGCTCTCCTTTATTTGATAATTGTATTTTTTCCTTTGCAACTTTGATTTTGAGCTTTATCTGTTTGAGCCCCAGCCAGAAAGGCATAAGCCCTTGCTCCCCACAGCCACAAGTATAGAAACAATAAAAGTTGGCCATCTAGTATTTCTCTCCAGCTATTGTCTCTTATTGTATTACAGTTTTCCTTTTGTATAATCTGCATGAACAAAAATTGCCATGAATTACTTTGGATTGATCTTCTACAGACACATGTGTTATAACAGAAAGCACCAATTTGATAGATTGCATTCATTCCAAAGTACAACTACCTGTATCACTTATATTAACAGGTTTTACTCAGTCTTATTACTTACAATAAATATGTCTTCATGCCCATCCTGAAATTGAGATCCATCTGTTCCATAAAGATATATAGGAGCTGAACTTCTATGTTGTCCATACAATATAATATAAATCTGTGAGCTGGTCCCTGAATTTGGCAAGTCGCTCGTGATTATGGAAACTTTCCAGTTACCACCTATAGAAGCACAAATAACACACAGCATTAAAGCAATTTATAAAAACAGAAGACTCAGAAGAGCTGGTCATCATATAGCCAGGAGAGTTCAGAAAGACATAACTTACTCTTCTCCATATCCTTTGGAAAAGTACTATAACACAAGATTTAGACTTGGTTTTTAAGATATTCAATAAAATTACTATGTCCTACAATGTAACTGTGAGAATATTTTCTAGATCTTTAATAATAAAGTTAGAGAGATACAATTATTCTGTTATACTTGGTCATGCTTGGACTCCAAGAGAGTTGTTATATAACTTCTCTAAAGTTCCCTGCATTTTGACAAAATATTTCCAATATTGTTAGCTCTGATATGTAATACGTGTATTCAGAATTATACATTTTAAGATCTTCTGAATTTAGATATTTATTTTCCAAAGTAAAAAATTATGTAATAATTTATGTAATCATAAAAATTGGAATCAGATAAATTAGAAGGAATTTGAGAAGTCATCTGGCAATTTCTACACTTATTGTTTTAAGTATCCCTAATTAATAGATGAAGTAACTGAGTTCCACAAATATTAAACAAATTTTGTATCCCAGCAACAAATAAACACAGTGCTAGAAAATATATGGCTCATAGTGAATATAACTGAGATTAACTAAACATTATAGCACTCTGATAGTGGTATGATGTTACTTCCTAGGATTTCAATTTAATTTTCTTAGGTTTCTTTGGAAAAAACATCAAGAGTTGATCAATAAGAATATTGAAATAATGAGAAATTAGGGAATACACTCAATATTGTATAAAAGAAAAAAGAATATGAGGCAATAAAATTCAGAACTATGGATTTAAATTACATTCTGTTCTTTAGACTGTGGTTTTCTCTCTCCCATATTTAACTAAAGTTTATTTCTCATTTTGATCATTCAAATAGTAATCAAATTCTAAGTTTAAGTTTTATTTATATGGTAAAATGAATATATGTTAAATTAATGCATGTGTTTAAAAATCTACTTTGAAACAGGAAATTCTACTTTATTTTTCCAACACATGGCAAAACGCCAAGTTAGGCTACCAAATCATCCTGGTAGACAATCAGTTAGTAAATAAAAACCTCATTTTTAAAAATTGAGGGAGGATAATAGGCTGTCTTTAACAATGGAAAAAATAGTTAAATTGCAATTACAAACTACAGAACTGGGAAAATTCTAGCTGTTTTCTGTAGACTACCTAGTATGTTAGTGCTTGTTTGTATAAAATGAAATAAAGCTCTTCAGCTTCTACTCTCTTACAAATGCAGCAAAAGAGTTCAGGGGAGAATCAATACTTGCTAAATGTACAAGGACCAAATCAATAGGGAAAGAAAGTCCATTTTCCAACAACTAAGATGGAAAAGGATAAAAAGTATAGGAATAGAAATAAAAAAGAAGATAATGAAATATGATATCAGTTTACCATAGGGCTTTATACCTCTTTAAATCATTAAAACCTTAATCTTGGAAGGGGCTCTTGTAAAAGCTGGAGTAGAATGTAAAGATCATGAACCAAGATTCATCTTTAAGTTTATAATTTACACTTCAATCAATCAATAGCTACCAAGTCATTGAGTCATCACTAGGTGTCTAGTGTCACGGGGAGGAGTAGATGGAAAACATAAAATGATGTCTTTGTCCTGTCAGTTTATAATCTATATGAGGTACCAAGGCCAACATACAAAAAGGGAAAAAATCGGAACATTCTTATTGTAAGATTTTGGAAAAGAGAGACCAGATCACAGAAAAACCAACAGAACAAATATGAAAAATAACTTTTTAATTTAAAAAACTGGCAAAAAATAGCAGAAATTAAACAAAGACGGTACAAAAACTCATGCTGTAATCTCTGTAAAGTAGAAGCCAAGAGAAGAATGACACAGATTTTAGGAATTTTAGGGCACCTAACCCAGCTTGCTTAGCAACATTATGGGAGAAAAAAGGTGAGGAGATAAAATTCTAAAAACCTTCTTAATCTTCATATCCCATTATACCCCAATTTGAAAAAGAGTAGGTTGAAGGGGTGAGTAAATAGACTGGAGAAAAACAGGATACAGGGAATGTACATATAGCTTGATGAAAGACTCAAATACCGTATCAGATACAAAACAACTATACAGTTTGAATAGCCCTATATATTCCAAAAAAGAATAAACTTATAGTTAATTGCTTTTCACAAAGAACTGCAGGCCCAGATGTGAATTTTCTACCAAAACTTAAAAAAAAAAAAAAAACCGATCCTATACAAACCCTTTGAAATAGTTGCCAACTCATGATGTAAAATAAGCATTACTTTGATACCAAAAACAAAGGCATAATAAGGAAACTACAAAGCAATAACCCTCATGAATGTAAATGAAAATATTCTCAACAAAATATTAGGAAATCAAGTCAACCACAACCTGCAAATGTATCCCAGGAACTCAAAGCTTTTTAACATTTAGAAATCAATCAATGTAATTCATCATATTAACAGAATAGGAGAACATGTATCTGTCCACCTCAATAGACCAAAAAAAGCATTTGGGAAAATTTAAATACCCATTCATGATGGAAACTTATTATTGAAAGGGACAGAAATGAGTAACTTGTTATTGAAAACTGGAGTAAAGGGTATTCTTATTTTGAAAGTGGCAGAGAACTTGGCTGAATTGTGCTCTATTATTCAGTAGTGCAATTAGAACTTGTAACGATGAACTTGGAAATTTAGCTGAGGAGATTTCCAGTCAAAATGTAGAAGGTCTGGGCTGGTTTCTCCTTGCTGCTTATGGTCAAATTCAAGAGGAAAGAGATGAATTGAGGCAGGAATTATTAAGCTAAATGGATCCTGCACTTAATTATTTGGAAAATTCTCAACCTATCTAGATATTATGTTCTATAAACAGAGCCTAGGATGTGGCAGGAAAATTGTTTGCTAAAGAGATCAGGCATGTGATTTATGGATCCAGTCAACTATCTAAGCAGAAGCCAGGAGTAAAAATTAGTTATCCGGGAAGACTCTATAGAGTACTCTTGCGCCTAATGATGTGAATTCCCATGACATCCACAGAAGATCAACAAGGTTTTCATGAATTTTATCCCAGCAGATGAAAAGGACAGAGATGGAATGAAATAAACAAAGAATGACTCTGAGGGCCAAAGTGGATGGAATAACTGCCCTGGGGCAAGGCCACGATTCTGGGGGTCAAGAAGATGGGGCTACTTTCCTGCTAGGGCCCAGAGAACAAAGCAGTAAGCCATAGAGTATTATTCTCAGGCCTTGAAATCTAATGGAAATTGCCCTGTTGGATTTTAGACTTGCTTGGGACATATGACCTCTTTTTTCCTTCAAATTTCTCCCTTTTGGAATGGGAGTGTCTATCTATGCCTGTCCCATTGTATTTTAGAAGCAGATAACTTCCTTTCTAGTTTCACAGGTCTGTGGATGGAGAATAATTTTGTCCCAGGATGGATTATACCCAGTGTCTCACCCATACCTGACTTAAATGAAATCAAAGATGAAATTTCAAACTTTTTGAGATGATTACATTTAGGTTATATTTTGTACTTAAAGTTGATGCTGGAATGGTTAATACTTTAGGGAATTTTGGAGTGTGGTAAATGCATTTCTCATATGTGAAGGATATGAATTTTCCAGGACCAGAGGAGAACTGTTGTGGGTTGAACTGTGTCCCCAAAAAGATACGTTGCAGTCCTTATTCCTAGTATCTATGAATGCAACCTTATTTGGAAACAGTCATTGCAGATATAACTAAGATGAAGTCACACTTGAGTATGGTAGATTTAGTTAATTATGACTGGTGTTTTTATAAAAAGAGGAAAGGAGATAAAAAGACAGAGACAGAGTGAGGAATGCCAGGCAAAGATAAGAATTGTCTAGTTACAAATAAAAGAAGGCCAAGGACTGCCTTCAGCCACCAAAAACTAAGAATAGGCAAGGAAAACTCTCCCTGGAGCTGTCAGAGAGAGCATGACACTGCCAATATCTTGAGTTCAGACTTCCAGCCTTCAGAACTGTGAAAGAATAAATTCCTGTTTTTTCAAGCCATCTGTCTATCATAATTTGTTACAGTAGCCCTAGGAAATTAATGCAAAAAGTGACTACATAAGCAAATTGTGTTACATAAATAAATACAACTCAGCAATTAAAAGGCATAAACTACAGGTTCAAAAATTTGAGTTAATATTGAGCTTCATGCTGATCAAAATCCTAGTTGCAAAAGAGTATACACTATATGATTCCATGTAAGAACTTCTAAGAAATAAAAACTTAGTTGCAGTAACAAAAAGCAAATAAATTCTTTCCTAAGGCAGGAGTGGTGGAATTATCTGCAAAGAGTATGAAGAAACTATTTGGAATGATATAATTATTCTATATTTTTATTAAAGTAGTAGTTATAGGGTAAGCTCAAATGCCAAAATAATCACACTGTAGACTTAAAATGCATGCATTTTGTTTATATAAATGCCTCAATACATTTAATTGTTTTAAACATCAAATAAAAACTTGTAAAAGCCATACTAAAACTGATTAAGTTGGGGGGAAAAAAGCCACACAGATGAAAAAGAACTAAGTTCTTTCATTTGCAAATAGCTCATACAATCAATAAAACAAAGCTAAATATGAATTTCACAATAGAAAAATGGACAATATGTATAAGCAATTCATTAAAACACACACACACAAAAGTAGCAAAGAAACAGAAAATATGCTCACCCTCCCTGTAATTAAAGATAGGCAAATCAAAACAAGACATTAGTTTGCACCTATCAGATTGGCAAAAATCTTTAGTTTTAGAATATCTAGTGCCGTGAGAGTGGGCCTTCCCATACTGTCTGGCATCAGTGTACTTCCTTAAACCCTTTTTGAAGGGCAATTTGGCAATATCCATGGAAATTTACAACACATACCCTTTCATCTGAGTTTTACTGCTAAAATTTACTGTACAAATATACTCACAAAGATGCCAAACTATGTGTACTAAGGACATTCTTTAAGATTCACTATTCCAGAATAGTGAATATTTGGACATAACTATGTATCTTTTAATACAAGAATGAGACAAATCACAAAATAGCCACAATGAAATGTTACACAATGCAATGATTTTAAAAGAATAACTAAAGCAAATATGGCACAATTTGAATACTGTAATCTCAATTTTATAAAAAGGATAGCCGTAGGTATACATATATATATATATGTATATATACATGGTGACATATGCATTTAAAATTTAGGGGGAAAATTGAAGACCTCTTTGAGTAGAGTTTAGAAGCTGGACCTGGAGAAAGGCTAACTCTTCATTTTATATTTGACTATATTATTTAATTTTTATCATGTACCATATTATTTTCACCTTTTAAAATGGGCAAATATGTGAAAAGAAAAAAATAGAATTTTAAATGATGAATTGCATACTATACATGAGGAGCTCTTTAGGAGAATCAAAATACAGGGAAGATGTACCTAAATTTTTCAGAAATAATGTTTTCTGTGGATATAAAAATCCTCTCTAGAATTATTCTTTTTTACTTCCAGAGTTCCTTATAATCACTTACTAATTGTTCTTCCCAGTAAACTATAAGCAACTCACAGACCAAAAATTATTTGATGACCTACAAGAAATGCCAAACAGGAAGGACAGAACCATTCCTAGAAGTAAATATGTTGGAAATTTAAGTGTCACAATAAATTATGTATCTCTGGCCACAGAATAGCATGACTTTTCAATTAATTTGAATAGCATCATTATGAGGAATGGAAAGTAGTAGGAGATTTTTGAGGTCACAGAACTATCTTGAGATCTACACTTTGAAACTCAGTTTCAGAAAAGGTAACAACTCTGTCTCAGTTTCTTTATTCAAAAAATAGAAATTATACCCTCATACGATTTTTATGAGAACTATATCAGATAACATTTGTTAAGCACATGGTACAGTGTCTGGTACATAAGAGTCACTTAATAAAGGAAAGTTATTATCGTTGTAATTGTCATTGAATTACCTTTTCTTTCAAGTAGACTATGCATTCTCAATGGGGCAATATTACTCTCAAAGGAGGAACATTCGTTCTTAGAGCACAAAAAGCTTAAATATTATAATAGATTGTCGCTCTTCTAAAATCAATTCTACCCAAAAAAATACTATTCCTTTGTATTTAATTTATCTCCTTAAAAGGCAATGATGAAAAAAAAATAAAGTAAAAGGCAATAATGAGGGGTGCCTTGCTGGTTCAGTTGAGGCAGTTGATGGAGCATACAACTTCTGATTTCAGGGTTGTGAGTTTGGGCCCCACATTGGGTGTAGAGATTAGTTAAAAATAAAATCTTTAAAAAAAAAAGGTAATAATGAAAAGAAAGTTAAGAAAGCATGAATTCTCACTTAAGAATTATATACAAATACTGTTACCAGCTTTATAAATTTCAAAGACTATAATGTTTATGTAAATGAAAATTAATATCCTGAAGTACAAATTAGAGAAACAGTGCCTGTTCCTGTCTACCCACCTGAATGATTGCAATTCATATATGCAGCAATAAAAAGAAACATAAAAGAAAGGGGATCAGCCTTTAGGACATAGTTATATAGCCACTGGATGACAGCAGTGTCTATAAGGAAATTTATTTTGGTGGGTGTTAGCCAAATATAAATCACAAATACTTGGAATTAAACCACTGGAAATCTTATTCCAAGCAAGGCAACAAGCAAAAAGGATTTAATCTTAGCTACAATTGTTTGAAGAAGATTGATTGTGTGAAATTAGAAGTAGCCATAAAATAAATAACTTCTGAGTAGTAGGAGATATAGAACTAAAAGAAAAGAACTTTTTCTTTTCTTGCCAGAAAAGCCTTCCTTCTTGCTTTGTCCCTCTTAAAGTAGGCAAAATACCAATTTGAAAGTCCAAGACAATAATGGACTGCCTTACAAATGGGCAGTGTCAATGAGTATGGTTCTCTGTTGCACTCTTCTGCACTCTGCCTCTATGCACTAAGCTGACTCAACTCCTGCATTTTTCTTTGGTCTCTATTTTCACCAAGAACTACAAGGGCCAAGACTACTTCAATGGCTATGTACTCAGCAGTGAGGGAAAATTCCAACCTAGGCACAAAGGGCTGTGGTCTCCAGGTGTCAGTTGAACAGCGTTTGAAGAAGAGGGAAACAAAAGAATGTTGAGTAACCAAAGCAATTTTTTTTTAAGATTTTATTTATTTATTTGACAGAGAGAGACACAGCGAGAGAGGGAAACAAGCAGAGGGAGTGGGAGAGGGAGAAGCAGGCTTCCTGTTGAGCAGGGAGCCCAATGTGGGGCTTGATCCCAGGGTTCAAGCCTTGGGATCATGACCTTGGGATCATGACCTGAGCCAAAGGCAGACACTTAACAACTGAGCCACCCAGGTGCCCCCAAAGCCATTTTAAAAGATAACAAAGCTGGAAAAATTTACACTATCTGGTTCCAAGACCTACTATGAAGCTATAAGTAATCAAGACAGTGTGTTTGGGCACATAAACAGACACATAGATCAATGAAATAGAGAGTGCAGAAATACTCCCACATATATATGGTTGACTGATTTTCAACAAAAGACTATCCTTTTCAATTCAAAGTATTTCAATGAGAAAAGGATACTCTTTTAAACAAAGGGTGATGGACTAACTGGATAGCCATATGAAACAAACAAGCCCCTTCCCTTACCTCCTACCATATTAAAAAAAATTACTTTAAGTGGGTCAAATAGACCCAACATAAGAATTAAAACTACAAAACTCCTAAAAGAAAACGTAGGAGAAAATCTTGTGATGGGGCTAGGCAGGATTTCTTAGATAGAATTTGAAAGACATAAACCACAAAAAACATAAATTGAACTTTACCAAAATTTGTAACTTTTGCTCATTTAAAGTCTGACCACTTCAAAAAAAGAGAGGAAGAAGAAAAGGCAAGCTATAGACTGGGAGAAAATATATGTAAAACATGTATCTGAATATGTTGTGCCCAGAATACATGAAGAACTCTTACCACCCCAGGACTAAAAACACCCAAAAGAAAGTAAGATTTGAAAAGAAACCATACCACAAAAGACAGATAAATGGCAAACGTCAATAGTCATTACAGAAATGCAAATTAAAACAACAAAGAGAGGAGGAGGAGCAAGGAGTGATTGACTGCTTTTCTGTCGGGGTTCACTGAAGAATGGGGCCCCAGGTTCTCAGCTCATCTGGGGCGGAGATTGGGAGCCTGCCATTTTCACTCTCATCCTCCAAAGCTGTACAGAGAGCTATCAGGGAACAAAAGCTACCGAGCCCGAGCAGATTACTTAGCCTAGCCCCCGGCAAGGGCGGAGCAATTCTGCCTCAGGCAGAGATATTTGAGACCCATTGCAAAGGCCCCTCCCACAGAAGATCAGCAACAACATCCAACCAATACCAAGTTTACCTATCAATGAGAACTCCAGCACTAGGGGAATACAACATATGGAATTCATGGCTGTTTTCCCATGATTCTTTAGTCTTTCAAAGTTAATATTTTTAATTTTGTTTTTTTCTTTTTTTTTTTAATTTTTTTTCACTTTTTCAACCAATATCTTATCAATCCCATTTTTTTAAAATCCTTTTTATTTTTCATTTTTAGAGTCATATTCTATCCCTTCATTGTAGTTAACCTTATTTTTGGTATAAGTTGTTCTTGTTTTAAAATTTTGGGATACAGTTTCTTCTAACAGACCAAAATATATCCTAAATCTCTAGTGTATGTCTTTGTTCTAGTCTCCTGCCTGATCACATTTTCTCCCTTTCATTTTTTTTAAATTTCTCTTCTTTTTTTAACCAACTTCTTATCTTATCAATTCCTTTTATAAACTCTTTCATAATTTTCATCTTTACAATCATATTCCATCCCTTCATTGTATTTACCCTTATTTTTGTATATATATAAGTTTTTCTTTCTTTAAAATTTTGGGAAGTACTTTCGTCTAACAGACCAAAATATGCCCAAAATCTAGTGTGTGGCATGGATGTATTCACCAGCCTGATCACATTTGATCATATCCTTTTTTTCTTTTTCTTTTCCTTTTTTTTCTCTTTTTTCTTTCTTTCCCTTTCTTTTCCCCTGGTTTTGGGTCTCTTCTGATTTGCTTAGTGTATATTTTTCTGGGGTCGCTGTTACCCTGTTAGCATTTTGTCTCTCGTTCATCTATTCTCCTCTGGACAAAATGACAAGACAGAAAAACTCACCTCAAAAAAAGGAACAAGAGGCAGTACCGACTGCCAGGGACCTAATCAATATGGACATTACTAAGCTGTCGGAACTAGAGTTCAGAATGACGATTATAAAGATACTAGCTGGGCTTGAAAAAAGCATGAAAGATACTAGAGAAACCCTTTCTGGAGAAATAAAAGAACTAAAATCTAACCAAGTCAAAATCAAAAGACTATTAATGAAGTGCAATCAAAAATGGACGCTCTAACTGCTAGGATAAATGAGGCAGAAGAGGGAATTAGCGAAATAGAAGACCAAATGATGGAGAAAAAAGAAGCTGAGAAAAAGAGATAAACAACTACTGGATCACCAGGACAGAATTCGAGAGATAAGTGATACCATAAGATGAAACAATATTAGAATAATTGGGATCCCAGAAGAAGAAGAAAGAGAGAGAGGGGCAGAAGGTATCTTGGAGCAAATTATAGCAGAGAACTTCCCTAATTTGGGGAAGGAAACAGGCATCAAAATCCAGGAGGCACAGAGAACCCCCCTCAAAATCAATAAAAATAGGTCAACACCCCGACATCTAATAGTAAAACTTACGAGTCTCAGAGACAAAGAGAAAATCCTGAAAGCAGCTCAGGACAAAAGGTCTGTAACCTACAATGGTAGAAACATTAGACTGGCAATTGATCTATCCACAGAGACCTGGCAGGCCAGAAAGGACTGGCATGATATATTCAGAGCACTAAATGAGAAAAATATGCAGCCAAGAATACTCTATCCAGCTAGGCTGTCATTAAAAATAGAAGGAGAGATAAAAAGCTTCCAGGACAAACAAAAACTAAAAGAATTTGCAAACACAAAACCAGCCCCACAAGAAATATTGAAAGGGGTCCTCTAAGCGAAGAAAGAGCCTAAAAGAACATAGACCAGAAAGGAACAGAGACAATATACAGTAACAATACCTGACAGGCAATACAATGGCACTAAATTCATATCTTTCAATAGTTACCCTGAATGTAAATGGGCTAAATGCCCCAATCAAAAGACACAGGCTATCAGATTGGATTAAAAAACAAGACCCATCGATATGTTGTCTGCAAGAGACTCATTTTAGACATAAAGCACCTGCAGATTGAAAGTGAGGGAGTGGAAAACCATTTACCATGCTAATGGACATCAAAAGAAAGGTGGGGTGGCAATCCTCATATCAGACAAATTAGATTTTAAACCAAAGACTATAATGAGAGATAAGGAAGGACACTATATCCTATTTAAAGGGTCTATCCAACTAGAAGATCTAACAATTATAAATATCTATGCTCCTAAGATGGGAGCAGCCAATTATATAAGCCAATTAATAACAAAATCAAAGAAACACATCAACAACAATACAATAATAGTGGGGGACTTTAACACCCCTGTCAGTCACTGAAATGGACAGATCATCTAAGCAAAAGATCCACAAAGAAATAAAGACTTTAAACGACACACTGGACCAAATGGACTTCACAGATATATTAAGAACATCCCATCCCAAAGCAAGAGAAGACACATTCTTCTCTAGTGCCCATGGAACATTCTCCAGAATAGATCACATCCTAGGTCACAAATCAGGTCTCAACCAGTACCAAAATATTGGGATCATTTCCTGAATATCTTTGGACCACAATGCTTTGAAACTAGAACTCAATCACAAGAGGAAAGTTGGAAAGAACTCAAATACATGGAGGCTAAAGAGCATCCTACTAAAGAATGAATGGATCAACCAGGAAATTAAAGAATTAAAAAAATTCATGGAAACAAATGAAAATGATAACACAACTGTTCAAAATCTTTGGGATGCAGCAAAGGCAGTCCTAAGAGGAAAGTACAGAGCAAAACAAGCCTTTCTCAAGAAACAAGAAAGATCTCAAATACAGAACCTAACCCTACACCTAAAGGAGCTGGAGAAAGAACAGCAAATAAAGCCTAAGCCCAGCAGGAGAAGAGAAATAATAAAGATCTGAGCAGAAATCAATGAAATAGAAACCAAAAGAACAGTAGAACAGATCAACGAAACTAGGAGCTGGTTCTTTGAAAGAATG
>NW_027865589.1:0-1849 GCF_054177405.1 Leptonychotes weddellii
TGTCATTTGCAAATATCTTCTCCCATTCTGTCGGTTGTCTTTTGGTTTTGTTGACTGTTTCCTTTGCTTTGCAAAAGCTTTTTATCTTGATGAAGTCCCAATAGTTCATTTTTGCCCTTGCTTCCCTTGCCTTTGGCGATGTTCTAAAGTCAGTAATCTATCCAATAGCCACCATAAAAGGTACTGTTTGTGTAAATTCAAATTTGAAAATGAAATTGTGAATCGATGTGACATTGAACTATGTAAAGAAGCAAAATAGACCTAATAAGTACAGGACAAAAAAAAAAAAAAGAAGATATTAATCAAATTTCAGGTGATTGGTGCAAAGAAGAATAGAATATTAGAATTGTAGATAAGAGAACAAATGACTGCTTTCTTAATCATTTCTGCCTATGATATAATTTTCCTATTCTCAAGTGGGTAGTTTTTAGTGTTTCTCCTTTTATAGCCAGTAGGTGACACTAAAAATTTATAGTAGATGACACTCACTGGGCATTGCTATAGTCTAGATGTCCCTATATTATTTTTTTAAGATGAGTAATTGTAACTTTATATTTTCAGTTGCTAAAGTTTCTACTTATCTATGTACACAAGAAGTGAATTTTCAAGGAGATAATTTTGGAAACTGTGGAGAAACGCAGTGTGATTTTGGGTGTGTATTTAAATGACTATACTTTTTCAAATGCATGTGTGTGTGTGCAAAAATAAGTTAATACAAATGAGAGATGAACCTAGCATATACAGATGAACTTATTTGTTATACTTCCTAAGATGATGTATGTTCTGAATAACTTTGATGTTATGATCTGAGTAACATTTTGAATTATTTTCATGTTTTGAACTGTTATTTACTTAACATATTATGTCTCTAAGTGACATATGAGCTTTTTTTCTGCGTTCTATTGACAGGGATATCCTTTGTGGAAAGATAGTTTGTCACTGGACACATTCAGAAATAGTACCAACAACAACTTATGATGTTCAATATACTTACCTTGGAGGCCATATCTGTTTGTCAGGGTTTTTAAGAAATAAAACAGCTTCAAGTGTGGATATTACCCAAATGAACAATGGCACTATGTGTGGAGTAAATAAGGTAAATAAAAATTTTACTTCATTCCATATATGTGTGTATCTGAGTGTCTGTGTATGTGTTTGTGCATGAGAGAGAGAGAGAGAGAGAGTGAGAAAGAGAAAGAGAGAGAAAGGGACCTAAAGATTTTCATTTATAATTAATGTTACAAATTTTGGTTACTATATCATGATCTCAAGATTCAAACATCAGAATTTCTATTAGTCAAAGGAATGTTTCCTCCATAATCATTGTATTATTATAAATTTTTTATTATTATGTTAATCACCATACATTATCATTAGTTTTTGATGTAGTGTTCCATGATTCATTATTTGCATATAACACCCGGTGCTCCATGCAGAAAGTGCCCTCTTTAATACCCATCACCAGGCTAACCCATCCTCCTACCTCCCTCCCCTCTAGAACCCAGAGTTTGTTTTTCAGAGTCCATTGTCTCTCATGGTTCGTCTCCCACTCTGATTTCCCCAATTCATTCTTCCCCTCCTGCTATACTCTTCTTCTTCTTCTTTTTTTATTTTTAAAATATATTGTATTATTTGTTTCAGAGGTACAGATCGGTGATTCAACAGTCTTGAACAATTCACAGCACTCAGCACAGCACATACCCTCCCCAATGTCTTTAACCCAGCCGCCCATCCCTCCCACCCCCCACCACTTCAGCAACACTCAGTTTGTTTCCTGAGATTAAGAATTCCTCATATCAGTGAGGTCATGTGATACATGTCTTTCTCTGATTGACTTATTTCGCTCAGC
>NW_027865590.1:0-253 GCF_054177405.1 Leptonychotes weddellii
TCTCTTGCATTACTATCAGTTATCTATAATTTACTGAGTTGTGAAATAGCTCTCAGAATCAGAACCTGATAACTGAGAGGAGGTTGCCTTTATAATCCAGACAATGCATAGATATCCACTGAAGAACAATCTCCTTTCCTACCAGTACTTTAATCATGAATATATATTTATGGTTTAGAGCTGGTTAGATTTGATCTCAAGAGGCCCATGGCTTAATCGTTGGACACTCCAAAGAAGTATGGGGTAGAATTTA
>NW_027865591.1:0-253 GCF_054177405.1 Leptonychotes weddellii
TTACCATTATCCTACTTCTCATTCTCAACTGCATCCACCTCTCTTGATTAATCTTTTTTTTTTAAATAATGTACATCTTATTCCACTTTGCTTTTTGAGACAAATGATATTTCTACATACATGATAAATGATATTTCTGCATACATCTGCATGTTCCATATCTGTATGTGTTCTTCAATACTGCTTTCTTCCTCTGCAGGCTGTCTTGCCCATATACATTGTTTCTTTGCCAATAATTCTTATTTCAATAACC
>NW_027865592.1:0-253 GCF_054177405.1 Leptonychotes weddellii
GCTCTCGGCACTGACTGCTGATGTGCAAGCAGGGGAGGCCCTCGGTTCTGTTCTGAGATCAATCGGGCAGAGCCTTCGGGGGCAGTTGCCTTTTTTCAGTGGTCAGACATAGAGGGGTTAGGTCTGAAGAGTCTGACGGTTTGCTGCCAAAATCCTTCCCTTTTTAAAGGGATTTGATCAGTTTTGGGTCTCTGCAGACTTCCTCTGGTTCTGCTCCTTATCAGTTTTGGGGTGTCAGGTGACGCTGGTCCTG
>NW_027865593.1:0-253 GCF_054177405.1 Leptonychotes weddellii
TGGCAGCCACCATTTCTTGGGCAACTGCTCAAATTCAAGTGAGCAAGGTGATGCTTACTTGTTTTGTGAGACTGTACGTCTCTGCAAGGCACAGGGAAGTGCTGAATGCTTTGTTGAGTCGGGAAACAGTGCCCACTTCCCGCTCAAGCCAACAGAGTTTCAGTCCTCTTGCTCAAAGGGACAGTATGGTCCAGAAGTCTCATCCAAAGATCCTACTACTAGTGGTGGACTGACCCAGGCCCACATCCAGCAC
>NW_027865594.1:0-253 GCF_054177405.1 Leptonychotes weddellii
TTCTGTACAGCTTTGTAGGATGAGAGTGAAAATGGTGGCCTCCCATTCTCCACGCCGGAGGAGCCGAGAACTCGGGGCCCCACTCCTCAGTGAATCCCCAGAGAAAAGCAGTCAATCACTCCCATCCCCCCGGTCTCCGGCCGCACTCCGTGCTCACCCGGCCTGTGACCGAGCATTTCTATCTCTGGCACCCGACCCCGTGTGGAGTCTCCAAACCCAGCAGATCCCTGTGGTGCACTCCCGCGCAACTCCT
>NW_027865595.1:0-253 GCF_054177405.1 Leptonychotes weddellii
TGCCTGGGTGGCTCAATTGGTTAAGCAACTGCCTTCGGCTCAGGTCATGATCCAGGAGTCCCAGGATCGAGTCCCGCATCGGGCTTCCTGCTCGGCAGGGAGTCTGCTTCTCCCTCTGACCCTCCCCCCTCTCATGTACTCGCTCTCTCTCATTCTCTCTCTCTCAAATAAATAAATAAAATCTTAAAAAAAAAAAAAAGAAGATAGAAATCTTGCAATTTGCAGTAACATGGATGGAGCTAGAAAGTATTAT
>NW_027865596.1:0-253 GCF_054177405.1 Leptonychotes weddellii
AAACTAATGATGTAATGTATGGGGATTAACATAAGAATAAAAAAAAAAACCCACAAAAAAAAAAAAAAAAAGAATACATCTGCTGATTTGAAATATCACACATATAGCCAGACGGAGACAAACTCCAATTTAATGTAAAATTTGGTTTTATTTTAAAAGTGTATAGTCCATATTTGTGCATACAAACTCTTGCACTTTTCCAGAAAAATTTAACATTAGGGCTGAAGGATGACTGCCACTGGAAGTAAATGAT
>NW_027865597.1:0-253 GCF_054177405.1 Leptonychotes weddellii
CTTTTTACAAAACACTTCCCATTCTGTTGGGTGGTTCTGGAGAAACATTGTACTAATCCTTCCTTCCTTCCTTCCTTCCTTCCTTCCTTCCTTCCTTCCTCCCTCCCTCCCTCCTTCTTTTTCTTTCTTTCTTTCGTCTTTTTTCTTTCTTTCTTTCTTTCTTTCTTTCTTTCTTTCTTTCTTTCTTTCTTTCTTTCTTTCTTCCTTCCTTCTTTCTTCTCCCTTCCTTCCTCCCTTCCTCCCTCCCTTCCTT
>NW_027865598.1:0-253 GCF_054177405.1 Leptonychotes weddellii
AGGCACAGGATAGTCTCTTCCCAACAACAAATCAAACTTTTTATGCAAAACACGTAACTTATTAATCATCTCTTTCAAATACATACAAAGCATTTTGTTTAATGGAACAAAGCATAGACAGCTTAACAAAAGCATAATTCTCAAGTTGATCTCTAAGCAAACACTTAGATGTTTACTCAAAAACATTTAATTTCTAATCCTCAGGTTTATAGTTTGTTGAGAGTGTGCAGGTTAGATTTTGAGCCTCTTCAAC
>NW_027865599.1:0-253 GCF_054177405.1 Leptonychotes weddellii
CCCAACCACGCCCCGGCCATTGCCTGCCCCCCAACGGCAAGACCAAACATACACTGGACTTGACTTCAAATCGGGTGGAAATAAAACCTTACCACTTTGCCCTCCTTTGCGCCTTTCCTCTTAGTGAGTGTGAGTCGCAATACGACCACTTCATTCACAATATACATTCAAGGGTTATCACGGGCCCAGCATCACACCACATATCGTCGGGGACACAAGAAAAATGAAAAATACACTCCCTGATCTTGCCAGA
>NW_027865600.1:0-1849 GCF_054177405.1 Leptonychotes weddellii
GAAACCAAAAGAACAGTAGAACAGATCAAAGAAACTAGGAGCTGGTTCTTTGAAAGAATTAACAAGATTGATAAGCCCCTGGCCAGACTTATCAAAAAGAAAAGAGAAATGACCCAAATCAACAAAATCATGAATGAAAGAGGAGAGATCACAACCAACATAAGGAAATACAAACAATTATAAGAACATATGATGAGCAAATCTATACCAGCAAATTAGATAACCTGGAAGAAATGGAGGCATTCCTAGAGATGTATCAACTACCAAAACTGAACCAGGGAGAAATAGAAAACCTGAACAGAACTATAACCACTAAGGAAATTGAAACAGTCATCAAAAATCTCCGAACAAATAAAGCCCAGGGCCAGATGGCTTCCCAGGGGAATTCTACCAAACATTTCAAGAAGAATTAATACTTATTCTTCTGAAACTGTTCCAAAAGATAAAAATGGAAGGAAAACTTCCAAACTCGTTTTATGAGGCCACCATTACCTTGATCCCAAACCAGGCAAAGACCCCATCAAAAAGGAGAACTACAGACCAATATCCCTGATGAACATGGATGCAAAAATTCTAACCAAAATACTAGCCAATAGGATCCAACTGTACATTAAAAGGATTATTCACCACGACTAGGTGGGATTTATCCCTGGGCTGCAAGGTTGGTTCAACATCTGCAAAGCAATCAACGTGATACAATACATTAACAAAAGAAAGAACAAGAATCATATGATCCTCTCAAAAGATGCAGAAAAAGCATTTGTCAAAGTACAGCATCGTCCTTGATCAAAACTCTTCAGAGTATAGGCATAGAAGGTATATATCTCAATATCATAAAAGCCATCTATGAAAAACCCATAGAGAATATCATTCTCAATGGGGAAAAACTGAGAGCTTTACCCCTAAGGTCAGGAACAGGGCAGGGATGTCCACTATCACCACTGCTATTAAACATAGTCTTAGAAGTTCTAGTCACAGCAATCAGAAACGAAAAGGAATAAAAGGCATCCAAATCGGCAAAGAAGAAGTCAAACTCTCACTCTTTGCAGATGATATGATACATTATGTGGAAAACCCAAAAGACTCCACCCCAAAACTGCTAGAACTCATACAGGAATTCAGTAAAGTGGCAGGATAGAAAATCAATGCCCAGAAATCAGTGGCATTCCTATAAACCAACAACAGGACAGAAGAAAGAGAAATTAAGGAGTCAATCACTGGGTGGCTCAGATGGTTAAATGTCTGCCTTTGGCTCAGGTCATGATCCCAGGACCCTGGGATCCAGTCCCACATCAGGCTCCCTGCTCCTTGGGAGTCTGCTTCTCCCTCCACCTCTCTCTCTGTCTATCATGAATAAATAAAATCTTAAAAAAAAAAAAAGAAGAAGAAAGAGAAATTAAGGAGTCGAGCCCATTTACAATTGCGCCCAAAACCATAAGATACCTAGGAATAAATCTAACCAAAGAGACAAAGGATCTGTACTCAGAAAACTATAAAATACTCATGAAAGAAATTGAGGAAGACACAAAGAAATGGAAAAACGTTCCATGTTCATGGACTGGAAGAACAAATATTGTGAAGATGTCAATGCTACATAAAGCAATCTACACATTCAATACAATCCCTATCAAAATACCATCCACTTTTTTCAAAGCAATGGAAGAAATAATCCTAAAATTTGTATGGAACCAGAAAAGACCCCGAATAGCCAGAGGAATGTTGAAAATGAAAGCAAAGCTGGCGGCATCACAAATCCGGACTTCCAGCTCTATTACAAAGCTGTCATCATCAAGACGGTGTGGTACTGGCACAAAAACAGACACATAGATCAATGGAACAGAATAGAGAT
>NW_027865601.1:0-253 GCF_054177405.1 Leptonychotes weddellii
CATACATGTGATAAATACTTCCTTAGCTGGTAACTGCCAACTTTGGGTATGGTGGGGGAAGAGACAGGGATTGGGTTGGGGATCAAAAGAGATGTTCGCGGGGGGTGCGGAGCAAGATGGCGGAGGAGTAGGAGACCTGGATTTCGTCTCCTCTCAGGAATTCAGCAGGATAGGGATCAAACCATTCTGAACACCTACACACTCAACAGGAGATCGAAGAAAAGAAGAGCAACAACTCTCTCATCAGAAAAGC
>NW_027865602.1:0-253 GCF_054177405.1 Leptonychotes weddellii
TATTTTTGACTTTACCCATGTGGCATCCATGCTATATAATTCCTCTTTCTTCTCGGTGTTTTACACCTCTTAAATGTTTATAGACTGTTATTATCACTCCCTTGAGTCACTTGTAAGCAAAGCTAGACATTCTTTGCTACTTTAATCTTTCCTCATAAATTAGTTCCATTGTTCCCTTAATAATTTGTATTATTATCTCCTCACTGGATTCTTTTTACAATTTTCTGACTCTTTCTCTTAATGAAAGGTCTAC
>NW_027865603.1:0-253 GCF_054177405.1 Leptonychotes weddellii
TTTCTCTTAGGAATGAATTTCTCTGTCCCCTGCTACCTATTACAATGTCTCATCAATATAATTAATATGTAGCCTAAACTTTTCCTTGTTCTAATCATTTGGTTTTATTTTTCTTTCCTAAGTGTCAGGAGCAATTGAAATACAGTTTTTATTGCCGTTTGTATTAACTGCCTTGTATAGTTTATTTCCTCAGACCATTTGTTGTTTTGAGTTTTCTATTGGTCTCTACTTAAAAGTTCAGCTTTTACTTGAC
>NW_027865604.1:0-253 GCF_054177405.1 Leptonychotes weddellii
ACGCTGGGCACAGACCCTAACCCATGGAATATGCCCCGTTAATCTTAGCAGCGTGCACGTCAGACCTCTTACCTGACTTCCTGGTAATTCCACAAGGCTCTACAAGTCTACACATGACTCACACTCCCCTTGGGGAGTGCAGGCAGCAGCCGTCCCCACACCATCTCAGTGCCGTCATCCCCGTGACTTCCTTCTCTTACGACTGGAAGGCCGTGTTCTTGCACACTGGCTTAGGTTTCTAGATAACGAGAGC
>NW_027865605.1:0-253 GCF_054177405.1 Leptonychotes weddellii
TTGATTTTCAAATCCGCAGCTTGTTGATGCTGTATCCTGGGAACTGAGGTTCCGGATGGTATCCTTTTCACATGGGAAAAGCCCACCATTGTAGCCTCCGGTCTTTCTATCATGACACCTACCTTAACTGTAGGTGTGTTTATCACCATGGAAACCTATATTTACACCTACACCACCATCCCTAATCTGTGTTAAGTATCATTTCTCAAAAGTTTGTTCTAATGATTCATCACATTCAAGGCCTTTTGCTCCT
>NW_027865606.1:0-253 GCF_054177405.1 Leptonychotes weddellii
TGCCCAGAAACCCTGGTTAGCTTCATGAACTTCAAAATACATTAAGGAATAGTTTGCGAGAAATTTTTGAGCAAAATGCATCCTCCTGAAATATAGTGAAGGTTGGCAGGTACTACAGGATGACAAATCTCAGCTTTAACAGTCTGTGTTGCTTGGCTTACTCTTGTGAAGTGTTGACCAATTTAGGAGCCACACATTTTCAACTCTGGTTCTGGTTTGAGAGTCTGCTTTGTAGTGTGGCCAGACCCTTTTC
>NW_027865607.1:0-253 GCF_054177405.1 Leptonychotes weddellii
GTTTTGAATACTCTGGATCAATTTTTATATAGTATTACATTTTTAATAATCCTCATTTCCTTTTTCTTTTTAAACCCCACCTTTCTGGGCACCTGGGTGGCTCAGTTGTTAAGCGTCTGCCTTCGGCTCAGGTCATGATCCCAGGGTCCTGGGATCAAGCCCCGCATCAGGTTCCCTGCACAGCGGGAAGCCTGCTTCTTCCTCTCCCACTCCCTCTGCTTGTGTTCCTGCTCTCGCTATCTCTCTCTGTCAA
>NW_027865608.1:0-253 GCF_054177405.1 Leptonychotes weddellii
TGATTCATGAGATTTGATATCAGTGTTTCTCAAGGTGTGGTCCTATGATCCTTGGGGGGGGGGTCTTTGAGTCCCTTTCGGGGAGCCCATGAGGTCAAACTATTTTTATAAATTATGTGCCTTTTTCATTCTCATTATTTCAACATTTAGAGTAGAATTTTCCAGCGGCTGGCAACATGATATGTGATATTGCAGCAGATTGAATATAAAAGCAAAAATAAGAATCCATCTATCTTAAGCCAGACATTATAGA
>NW_027865609.1:0-253 GCF_054177405.1 Leptonychotes weddellii
GGACAGCACACCTGTGCGCACAGCCCCCTCCTGCCGGCGGTGGGCAGGGCGGGAGTCCACCTGCTGTCAGCAGGTGTATTAGAGAGTGTCAGAAAGGGCGTGGGGACGAGGAGTGGGCGGGCAGTGAGTGAGGCCAGGCCTCTCTGAAAAGGTGACCTTGGCTCGAAGATCTGGAGGAAGAAAGGCAGTTAGCCATGCCAGGGAATCCTGGGGAAGCCCGTTGGAAGGCAGGAATCAGATCTGGGTCTGACTG
>NW_027865610.1:0-253 GCF_054177405.1 Leptonychotes weddellii
GCAAGGCCTTCGGGCAGGGAAGCTTAATTTCTGCACAATTTGATAAGATTGCACGGGATTGGGGGCCTCGGGACAGACTTGTAGTCTGTGACCTTTACTTACTTGTGTGGCCCAAGGACAGCTCCCAGGGGACTGGTGGGGACTCCAAGGCCAAGGGACTGGCCCGGGTCATGTAGCAAGTCTTGCCTGGCTCCCGGTCATGATTACCCCAGAGTCGAAGGGGGAGGAGGTCATCAGATAGAGTTTGTCCCAC
>NW_027865611.1:0-1848 GCF_054177405.1 Leptonychotes weddellii
GCCGTGCTGGGCTTTGGACCTGGGGAGGATTGATGAAGGCCTTGTGCTCCGAACCACAACGCTCACTGCCCCAGATTGGTAGGAGCATTGGCGCACATCCCACAGCCTCAAACCCCATTAATAAACTCCATCCCCACACAGAACTTCATCAACACTCATGCAACTTGGACCAAAGGTCTCCCTCCAGGCATCTGGGGAAGACATCTTAGCCCAGATAGAGAAATTGACATAGGTATTTTTTCACTTCCTTTGGACATGTTTGCTTTAAATATGAAAGGAAAAAAAAAGTCTGAGACTATGCCCCATCTTATGTGATGCTGATTCGAAGAAACAGCGATTACTTGCCTCTCTCCCCCTTAAAGAAGGCAACTCACAAGTAATTCTGATGTTTGGTCCTTCAAGAAACCACCTAAGGTGGGGGTGAGGGAGGGAAATGCATTCTTAATGCAGAACAAATCACTTTAAAAAAAAAATCTCTTCTCTCTCATTGAAACGTTCTCAGTATTTCCCACATTACTGGTCTCAAGACCTGCTGCAGACCTCCAGCCTCCCCATTCTCGACTCTTCCACATACACCCCATTTAAAAGCTCCCTCCGTCCACCGTTTGTCTCCAAGCAACCCCTCTGCTTCATATCGTCACCCAAGTACATTGTGGTCTGACCAGAAACAGAAAGCCCATGACCTCCACTCCAGTTCTGCTTCTCTCTTTGCCTGTTCTGTCTACATTCTCTGTTACCGAAGCGCAGGGATAAGCCAGCAAAGACAGAAGTCTCTGGAAGGGAAGACAAGGCAGAAAGAATGCAAAAAACCCTACCCGGTGGAAATTTTGTCCTTGTGGACGATGCACGAATAAATAGCCCTGTAGGGACCCTTCACACTGTTTTGAAGGCTGGGCCCCCGCCTCCCGGGCTGGCCTGGTGGTTTCAGGATCCTGGGTCAGGACTGATCGGATGGGGACAGGACCATGTTCAGGGGAAATGGACACACGGCCAAGGCTATACTCTCTGCTCTCCGGAGACTGTGCTCTTCATCCTTTTCCCTGAGAAATTATGGTCTAAGTTTCTGTGCTACTCACCCAGCTGCGGGAGGAACCTGACTCCTTGGCTCTGGGGGCTTTATTCTTGTGCTTCCCCGAATCCTAACCCCTGATCCTGTCCACTCCTTGTACAACACCGCCATAATTCACCATCTTGGAAACGTTCCTCCTGTTTGGTGCGGCAATGACCTATAAGCTAGCCTGGAAAATCCTCACGGTTGCTTTGTCCTAACAATCACAGGACCATTTATTTCCACTTGCTTCATTTACTTTAAATCTCCCTCCTCCTCTACCCACTGGATTTCACCGAGCCACAGACTGGTTAATCTGCACGGAGTCTTCTTGTGGCTTATTTTGTTGAACACAAGATTGGATGCAAAAATCTCCACCCTTCGAAGGATCTGACATTCGAAGCAACCCAGCTGGGATTCCAGAATGGAAAAAAAAAAAAAAAAAAGAAGGAAAGAAAGAAATAGAACATAACAAAGTAGCCAAATGAGACAAAGAGGGTTGTCCAAAGGCTCCATAAATCTTTAGTTCCCTTCATTGTTCATTTCTAAGGACTGAAGTGTCCTGATTTATAGAATTTTTTCCCTCCAGGACTTTTCATCAGATAAACTGAATTCTTCCACCCAGAATTTGTGAATTGAGCCAGTTACCGGAAACCTCCAGCCCCACCCTAAAATCCTCTTCCTCTTCGCTGCGCTTCGGGCTGGTGCCAGCAGGTGGCGCCAGCCTGCCTGTTTTCTCTCTCGGCTCTTCTGGGCGCGGGAGTGGGGCGGGGTGGGGGGGGGTTGGTGGGGTGGGAGGG
>NW_027865612.1:0-253 GCF_054177405.1 Leptonychotes weddellii
TGGGTATTGAGGAGGGCACATTCTGCATGGAGCACTGGGTGTTATGCACAAACTATGAATCATGGAACACTTCATCTAAAACTAATGATGTAATGTATGGGGATTAACATAAGAATAAAAAAAAAAAGAAAAGGGCTCTTGTCTCTAAGTTCAGCAATAGTGGTATACCCTATTCCCCTCTTAGAGATTATAAAGCACACTAGCATATGAAAGCTCTGACAAGTGCTATAGTTAAAAAAAAGGGGGAGGATTT
>NW_027865613.1:0-253 GCF_054177405.1 Leptonychotes weddellii
ATATTTTGAATGCTTTTGTTAGAGTCTCTTTTCTCTTTTTCATTTTGTTCTATCATTCTGCAACTCCTATTCAGTTGGCCCTCGTAAGTTGGTCTTCCAATTTTCTGAGCTTTTCATTTTAGCTCCATACTTTTCTTTCCTAGTGTTTCTGTTTACCTCTGTGAATATATATGTGAATGCATATATAATATATATATATTTGTGTATATTATCATATCTATCCCATATATATGTATATCTTGTTTTATATATT
>NW_027865614.1:0-253 GCF_054177405.1 Leptonychotes weddellii
GTTTTAACAGGGTGCATGCTGGTCTGCTTTTGAAATGAGATCTGCCACCACTGTAGCTGCTGGGACCAGGCCAGTTCTGCAAAGCACGTGGGCAGGGTGTACAATTTTAACAAGGTGTGCCCTAGTCTTCCTCTGGAGGTGGCCTGCTACTGCCATCTCCAGGACTGAGGCCCCACAAAGTGCATGGGTTGGGAAACAGTGTTGACAATGTTTGTCCTGGTCTTCTGGGGGAGGGGACTGCAGTGCTGGGGCC
>NW_027865615.1:0-253 GCF_054177405.1 Leptonychotes weddellii
GTTGCTCAATAAATGTTTGTTTTGCCAGCCACTCCTTTGTCATCCAGAAGGAATGTTTTCAGTCACTCATGTCTTATTCTTTTTTAATGGGGCCTGACATGGCCCAAACCCTCCTTCTTGCAAGGGAGAAGTGAGAAGAACCCCTTCTTTGCAGCAGCCATATCCCATTTCTTTTTTTTTTTTAAAGATTTTATTTATATGACAGAGAGAGACACAGAGAGGGAACACAAGCAGGGGGAGTGGGAGAGGGAGA
>NW_027865616.1:0-253 GCF_054177405.1 Leptonychotes weddellii
GGCATCAGGCTCCCTTAAGAGAACATAGGAATAAATGTCTAATAAGTTTGTGATTCCAAAAGTAGGGAGCTACTGAGAGGAAAGACTATCTTTGAAATATTCTGAGAATTTCCAAACTTGGCAAAAAAAAAAAAATCAAGATGCTCTGAGCTGAGGAAGGATAACTACAGAGAAACCATCCCTAGCCACATCATGGTCAAACTACTGAAAAGGGGAGAAAAAAAGCCTTGAACACACCCAGGGGAAAAACGAC
>NW_027865617.1:0-253 GCF_054177405.1 Leptonychotes weddellii
AGAAGCGGCCGACGGAGGCCCCGCCCCCGCCGTCTATCCTCCCGAATATCGCCTCGGATTCACTTCTCCGCACGTCCTACCTTCCAGAAAGTGGTCGCTTTTCTGATGAGAGAGTTGTTGCTATTCCTTTCTTCAATCTCCTGTTGAGTTTGTAGGTGTTCAGAATGGTTCGATCCCTATCCAGCTGAATTCCTGAGAGGAGACGAAATCCAGGTCTCCTACTCCTCCGCCATCTTGCTCCGCCCAGCTGAAG